>NW_020954599.1:17590130-17609079 GCF_900497805.2 Vombatus ursinus
AGATAGATAGATAGATAGATAGATAGATAGATAGATAGATAGATAGAAGCTAATTTGATGTGTTGGCATTAGCAGCTAGCTGAGCAGGAATATTATATGTGGATCCTGAGCTGGGTCTTGAAGGAAATTAAGAATGCTAAAAGGTGAAGTGATGGGGCACATTCTAGGTTTGGGTGGCAATCAGTTCAATGGGAACAGAGATTACAGATATAGTGCCATGCATGAAAGCATGAAGTAAGAAGCTAGTTGATCATGAAAATGAGTAATATGCAAGATTACTTGAAAGTGGAATACTTGTAAAGGGCTTTAAAGCAAAACATAGGTCTTTGGTATTAGGGGGAATAAGGGAACCAACTCAATTCATTGAATACAGGAGTGACATGGTCAGATCTGCACTTTTGGAATTTTATACATTTTATCTGGTTTTATTTCTCTCTCAAATCCATCACTTTAGTGATCTAATGGTTTGTTTGATCACATACAATGCCCACATGTCACATGGCATATGTACTACAACTATTAAATCTTGTCTTCTTGGAAAGTAATAGAAGTAACAGGAAAGGGGGTATGTATATAGTACTGAAGAAAAATGATTAAATTTGGAGTTGGAAGACTTGGGTACCAATCTTGGCTATACTGTTTACTATTTTTGAGAACTTGGTGACTCAATTTCCTTTCCTGTTCTTCAGTTACTTCCTCTTTAAAATAAATTATTTGGACCAGATGACCTCTGAGATTGCTTCCAGCTTGAAATTCTGTTATCTGATGCATTGTAGAATAGTGTGGTGCAATAATATTCAATTTCCAGAAGTAAATGGGGTTGATTGAGTTCAAAAATCTAGTGAATGTGAAGTTTAGTGGATCTATTAAAATATACGAGCAAGGAAGAAAACTAAATAATAGGAGATAATTTTAAGCTCAAAGTTATCACAATGATCAAATGTAATTCAAAAGTAAATCTTACCCTGGCAATAGATAATTAGGGAGGGGATAAAATGGAATATTGTACATAAAGTTAATAAAAAAAAAGACAAAAAGTCAGGGTAGAGAAAAAACATTGAAAATGGTGTCAGATAGCCTGGATTTGAATCCCAGTCTGCCAGCAGCTAGCTTTATGGTCTTAGGCTACATTCTACTCTTTTAGTCTTTCTCAGCCTCAGTTTCCTATTAAGATGAGAGCACTCTCCTGTTCTAATAATGATAATAATAATAATAATAACAATATGCATTTATATAATGCTTTAAGCTTTGCAAAATATTTCACAAACATCATGTCATTTTACCTCACAACTCTGAGATAAAGGTACTATAACTGTCCCAATTTTTACACATGAGAAAATTGGGGAAGAAAAAGATTAAATGACTTTCTGAGGACCATACAACTATTAAGGTTGTGAGGGAGAATTTGAATTCAGGTCCTTCTGATGCCAGGCCTAGCACTTTATTTTTTTATATTCTTATTTTTTTAATTGTTTATTTAATTTTCAACATTCATTTCCACAAGATTTTGAGTTCCAAATTTCTCCCCGTCTAGCTCCTGCCTCCACCCCAAGATGGCATGCATTCTGAATACCCCTTCCCCTAATCTGTTCTCCCTTCTATCACCCCCCCATCCCCTTCCCCTTCTATTTTCTTGTAGGGCAGGATAGATTTCAATACCCTATTGCCTGTATATCTTATTTACCAGTTGCATGTAAAAACAATTTTTAACATTTGTTTTTAAAGTTTTGGGTTCCAAATTCTCTTCCTTCCTCCCTCCCCACCCACCCTCATTGAGATGGCAAGCAACTCGATACAGGTTATTCATGTGTAGTCATACAAAACACTTCCACAGTAGTCATGTTGTGAAAAACTAACTATATTTCCCTTCATCCTATCTCATCTCCTGTTTATTCTATTCTCTTTTTTGACCCTGTCCCTCCTCAGAAGTGTTTGCTTCTGATTACCCCCTCCTCAATCTGCCCTTCCTTCTATCATCCTCCCACTCTCTTATCCCCTTCCCCCCCCCATTTTCCTATAGGGTAAGATAGATTTCCATATTCAATTGAGTGTGTATGTTATTCTCTCCTTAAGCCAAATTTGATGAGAATAAGATTTACTCATTTCTTCTCACCTTCTCCCACTTCTCCACTGTAAAAGTCTTTTCTTCTCTGTTTTGTGTGAGGTAATTTCCCCCCATTCTACCTCTCCCTATCTCCTTCTCCCAGTAGAATCCTCTCTCACACCTTAATTTTATTTTTTGGATAGCATCCCTTTATCTTCAACTCACCCTGTGCCATCTATCTATCTATCTCTCTATCTCCCTATCTATCTATCCATCTATACAAATTTTCCCCTCCAACTACCCTAATACTGACAAAGGTCTCATGCATTACAAATATCATCTTTCCATGTAGGAATGTAAATGGAATGTACTTAACTTTAAAAAGTCCCTTAAGATTTATCTTTCCAAGGGGGCAGCTAGGTGGTGCAGTAGATAGAGCACTGGCCCAAAAGTTAGGAGGACCTGAGTTCAAATCTGGCCTCAGACCAAACACTTGACACTTACTAGCTGTGTGACCCTGGGCAAGTTGCTTAACCCCAATTGCCTTTAAAAAAAAAAAGATTTACCTTTCCTGTTTACCTTTTCATGCTTTTCTTGAGTCTTGTATTTGAAAGTCAAATTTTCTGTTCAGCTCTGATATTTTCATCAAGTATGCTTGAAAGTCCTCTATTTTACTAAATGTCCATTTTCCCCTAAAAGATTATACTCAGTTTTCCTGGGTAGGTGATTCTTGGTTGTAATCTATCTCTAAGCCCTGTGGTCCCTTAATGTAGAAGCTGCTAAATCTTGTGTTATCCTGATCGTGTCTCCACAATACTTGAATTGTTTCTTTCTGGCTGCTTGCAATATTTTCTCCTTTACCTGGGAACTCTGGAATTTGGCTCTAATATTCTGAGGGGTTTTCCTTTGGCGATCTCTTTCAGGAGGTGATTGGTGGATTCTTTCAATTTCTGTTTTACATCCGGTTCTAGAATATCAGGGCAATTTTCCTTGATAATTTCTTTTTTTCCATTTTATTTTTTATTGATTTATTTTGGATTATCAACAATCACTTCCATAAGCTTTCGAGTTTTACATTTTTCTCCCCATCCCTCCTCACCTCCCTCCCCAAGATGATGCACATTCTGATATAGGCTATACATATACATTCCTATTAAACATATTTTCACATTAGTGATATTGTAAGTAAGAATTAGAACCAATAGGAGGAACCACAAGAAAGAGGAAACAAAACACAACAGAAGAAAAAAATAGCAAATAGTGTGCTTTGATCTGCATTCAAACTCCATAGGTCTTTCTTCTTTGTGCAAAGCATTTTCCATCATGAAGCCTTTGGAGATGTCTCAGATCCTTGTGTTGCTGAGAAAGGTTAAGTTTATCACTATTAGTCATCACACAAAAAGTTTATCACTATTATTCATTGCACAATATGGTCATTGTTGTGTACAACGTTCTCTTGGTTCTGCTCATTTCACTCAGCATCACACCATACAAGTCTTTCCAGGTTTTTGTGAAGTCAGCCTGTTCATCATTTCTTATAGCACAATAGCATTCCATTACATTCATATACCACAACTTGCTCAGCCATTCCCCAATTGATGGGCATCCTCTCAATTTCCAATTCTTTGCCACCACAAAAAGAGCTGCTATGAATATTTTTGTACATGTGGGTCCTTTTCCCTTTTGTATGATCTCTTTGGGATATAGCCCTAGACGTGCTATTGCTGGGTCAAAGGGTATGCACATTTTTATAGCTGTTTGGGCATAGTTCCAAATTGCTCTCCAAAATGGTTGGATCATTTCACAACTCCACCAACAGTGCATTAGTGTTCCAATTTTCCCACATCTTCTCCAACATTTATCATTTTCCTGTTTTGTCATGTTGACCAATCTGATAGGTGTGATGTAGTACCTCAGAGTTGTTTTGATTTGCATTTCTCTAATCAATAGTGATTTAGAACATTTTTTCACATGACTATAGATGGTGTTAATTTCTTCATCTGAGAACTGTCTGTTCATATCCTTTGACCATTTATCAATTGGGGAATGGCTTATATTCTTATAAATTTGACTTAATTCACCATATATTTTAGAAGTGACACTCCTATCAGAGAAACTGGTTGTAATAATTCTTTCCCAATTTTCTACTTTCCTTTTAATCTTGGTTGCATTGGCTTTGTTTGTGCAAAAACTTTTAAATTTAATGTATCAAAATTATCCATTTTGCTTTTTGCCATGTTCTCTATCTTCTTGATAGAGAATTCTTCATGAATTCTTCTGCTCTCCATAAATCTGTTAGGTAAACTATTCCTTGTTCTCTCAGTTTGCTTATAGTATCAGCCTTTATATCTAGATCTTGAACCCATTTTAACTTTATTTTGGAAAATGGCATGAGATTTTGATCTATGCCTAGTTTCTGCCATACTGTTTCCCAGTTTTCCCAGCTGTTTTTGTCAAATAGTGGGTTCTTATCCCAGAAATTAGTGTCTTTGGGTTTATCAAATAAAAGGTTACTATAGTCATTGACTACTGTGTCTTGCATACTTAACCTATTCCATTGATCCATCACTCTATTTCTTAGCCAATACCAAGCAGTTTTGATGATTGCTACTTTATAATACAATTTAAGATCTGGAATGGCTAGGCCACCTTCCCCTGCATTTCTTTTCATTATTTCCCTTGATAGTCTGGACTTTTTCTTCTTCTAAATGAGTCTTGTTGTTATTTTTTCTAACTCTATAAAATAATTTTTGGTAGTTTGATTGGTATGGAACTGAATAAGCAAATTAGCTTAAGTAGAATTGTCATTTTTATTATATTAGCTCAGCCTTCCCATGAGCAACTGATGTTTTTCCAATTATTTAGATCTGACTTCATTTGTGTGAAAAGTGTTTTGTAATTGTGTTCATAGAGTTCCTGGGTTTGTTTCAGGAGATAGACTCCTAAATATTTTATAATGTCTACAGTAACTTTAAATTGAATTTCTTTTTCTATCTCTTGCTGTTGGGCTTTGTTGGTAATTTATAGAAATGTTGATTATGTATGTGGGTTTATTTTATAGCTTGCAACTTTGCTAAAGTTGTTTATTATTTCAAGTAGTTTTTTTTATTAGATTCTCTAGGATTCTTTAAATACATCATCATGTCATCTGCAAAGAGTGATAGATTTGTTTCTTCTTTGCCTATTCTAATACCTTCAATTGTTTTTTCTTCTCTTATTGCTAAAGTTAACGTTTCCAATACAATATTGAACAACAGTGGTTATAATAGACATCTTTGTTTCACTCCTGATTTTATTGGAAATGCTTCTAGCTTGTCCCCATTACATATGACACTTGTTTTAGGTTTTAGGTAGATGCTATTTATTATTTTAAGGAAGACTCCATTTATTCCTATGCTCTCTAGTGTTGTTGTTGTTGTTGTTGTTTTAATAGGAATGGGTGTTGTATTTTGTCAAAAGCTTTTTCTACATCTATTGATATGATCATGTGGTTTCTGTTGGTTTGGGTGTTGAAATGATCAATTATGCTGATAGTTTTCCTAATATTGAATCAGCTCTGCATTCTTGGTATAAATCCTACCTGGTCATAGTGTATTATTATTCTGATAAATTGCTGTAATCTATTTGCTAATATTTTATTTAAAATTTCTGTGTCTATATTCATTAGGGAAATCGATCTATGATTTTCTTTCTCTGTTTTGACTCTTTCTGGCCTAGGTATCAGCACCATATTTGTATCATAAAAAGAATTTGGTAAGACTCCTTCTTCACCTATTTTCCCAAATAGTCTACATAGTATTGCAACTACTTCTTCTTTGAATGTTTGATAGAATTTGCTTCTAAATCCATCTGGCCCTGGAGATTTTTTCCTAGGGAGTTCATCAATGGATTGTTCAATTTCTTTTTCTGAGATAGGGTTATTTAAGTATTTTAATTCCTTTTCTGTTAATCTGGGCAATTCATATTTTTATAAATATATATCCATTTCACTAAGATTGTCAAATTTATTGGCATACTGTTGGGCAAAATAGTTCCTAATTATTGTTCTAATTTCCTCTTCCTTTGTGATGGATTAAACTTTTTCATTTTAGATACTGGTAATTTGTTTTTCTTCTTCCTTTTTTTAATTAAAATAACCAAAGGTTTATCTATTTTATTGTTTTTTTCATAAAACCAGATCTTAGTTTTATTTATTAGTTCAATAGTTTTCTTAATTTCAATTTTATTAATTTTTGCTTTGATTTTCAATATTTCTAAATTGGTGTTTAATTGAGGATTTTTAATTTGTTCTTTTTCTAGTTTTTTTTTTAGTTGTATGCCCAATTCATTGATCTCCTTTTTTTTCTATTTTATTTATGTAAGCATTTAGAGATATAAAACTTCCCCTAAGACCTGCTTTCGCTGTATCCCATAAGTGTTGGTGTGTTGTCTCATTGTTGTCATTTTCTTGAATGAAGTTATTGATTGTTGCTATGATTTGCTGTTTGATCCACTCATTTTTTAGGATTAAATTATTTAGTTTCCAATTATTTTTTAGTCTATCTTTCCATGGCCCTTTATTACATATAATTTTTATTGCATCATGATCTGAAAAGGATGCATTTAATATTTCTGCCTTTCTGCATTGGATTGTGAGATTTTTGTGCCCTAGTACATGGTCAATTTTTGTGTATGTGCCATGTACTGCCAAAAAAAAAGAATATTCCTTTCTATCCCCATTCAATTTTCTCCAGAGGTCTATCATACTTAACTTTTCTAATGTTCTATTCACCTCCTTAACTTCTTTCTTGTATTTTGTGGTTAGATTTATCTAGTTCAGAGAGGGAGAGGTTGAGGTCCCCCCACTAGTATAATTTTGCTGTCTATTTCTTCCTGTAACTCCCTGAACTTCTCCTCTAAGAATCTGGATGCTATACCATTTGGTGCATATATGTTTAGTAATGATATTACTTCATTGTCTATGGTGCTTTTAAGAAGGATGTAGTTTCCTTCCTTATCTCTTTTGATTTTTGTTTTTGCTTTGTCTGAGATAAGGATTGCTACCCTTGCTTTTTTTACTTCAGCTGAAGTATAATATATTCCACTCCAGCCTTTTGCCTTTACCCTGTGTGTGTCACTCTTTTTCAAATATGTTTCCTGTAAATAACATATTGTAGGATTTTGGGTTTTGATCCATTTTTTTATCTGCTTCCATTTTATGGGAGAATTCATCCCATTCACATTCACAGTTATAATTACTATCTTTGTCTCTCTCTCTCCATCCTTTTCCTCCCTTTTTATGCTTTTCTTTCTCCTTTCTCCTTTTCCCTCCTCACTAGTGTTTTGCTTTTGACCACCACCTCCCTCAGACCCTTCTCCCTCTATTAGCCTCTTCCCTTTTCTTCCTTGATAATTTCTTGAAAGATTATGTCTAGACTATTTTTTTGATCATGGCTTTCAGGTAGTCAAATAATTTTTAAATTATCTCTCTTGGATCTATTTTCCAGCTCAGTTGTCTTTTCAATGACATATTTGACACTGTCTTCTACTTTTTCATTCTTTTGGTTTTGTTTTATAATATCTTGATTTCTCATAAAATCATTAGCTTCCATTTGCTCCATTCTAATTTTTAAGGACTTAGTTTCTTCAGTGAGCTTTTGGGCTTTTCTTTCCATTTGGCCAATTCTGCTTTTTAAGGCTTTCTTCTCCTCCCTGGCTTTTTGGACCTCTTTTGCCATTTGGGTTAGGTTTAAGGTGTTATTTTCTTCAGTATTTTTTTGGTCTCCTTTAGCAAGCTGTTGACTGATTTTTCATGGTTTTCTTGCATCAGTCTCATTTCTCTTCCTAGTTTTTCCTCTACATCACTTACTTCTCAAAATCCTTTTTGAGCTCTTCCATGGCTTGGGACTGATTCATAGTTTTCTTGGAGGCTTTGGACGTAGGAGCTTTGACTTTATTGTCTTCTGGTTGTATGTTTTGATCTTCTTTTCATCAGAGTAAGATTCTATGGTCTGCCTTTTTTTGCTCTGTTTGCTCATGATCACAACCAATTCTTTGACTTTTAAACTCTTTGCTAAGGTAGGGGTCTGCTTCCAGTGTGGAGAATGTACTGTTCCAAGCTTTGAGCATTTTGTGCAGTTGTTTTCAGAGATACTTATAGGGGCCTGTAAATTTTCAGTTTCTCTAAAGCAGTATGACCAAAGATGGGTGTTTACTTCTTTCCTGGCCTGTGCCCTGGTCTATGAGTGGCCACAAGCACTCTTTTCTGCCTTGGAACTGTGAGGAGGATTCCCTTTCCTCTGCCACTACAAGCTCTACCATGCCAGCGCTCCTTGCCCCAGGACCGCCACCAAGAACTGCAACCCAGATGTAAGCACAGGCAAAAGAAGAGAATCCTGCTGCAGCACCAGCAAAGAGATCCCTTTAATCTCCCTCTGATCAGCCACTCAATCCCCACTTTGTCTGTGGGCTAAGTGCTCCAGAAGCAGCTGCCACCCTGGGGTTGCACTAGGACTGGGGACAGATTAAGCTTCTCTCTCACTGTGGTCAGACACACTTTACTACTGACCTTCTAAGCTGTCTTTGGTGTTTGTGGGTTGAGAAGTCTGGAAACTGCCATAGCTTCCCTTGATTCAATCCCTTGAGGCCTGCTCCAGGTTCTCTGAAGTCCAGTATTTTCCTGCCTGGCTCACGCTGAACTGCACTCCTATCCCAGGCTGGTACAACAGACTTTTCCTGCTGACCTTCCAGGTTGTCTTGGGCTGGAAATTTGTTTAGAGCCTTTTTTACAGATATTTGGAGGGGATTTGGGGGAGAGTTCAAACAAGTCACTGCTTTTACTCTGCCATCTTTGCTCTGCCTCCCAGGCCTAGCACTTTGGCCACTATACCACCTAATCAGCACAATAGAAATATTTTCTTTGGGTTGTTCTGAAGAAAGTACTTGGCATTACACACACACACACACACACACACACACATACACACATATGTACACATATATACATGAACATATATATACATACATGTATGTGTGTATGATCTTTATTATTCCATTCCAATGAATGTTAAAAAGAAATACGAAAGGAAACATTAATTGCTATAGAAAACTTTCCATATAAATGACCGGAGAGTCAATAAGCGATAATAAATTACTTTTTTGAATCAATCTTTCAAAATAATTAAATAACCCAGAGCCTTATTAGCCTCCACAGTTCCAATTCATGTGATTACTAGTGTCACCTCTATTGTGTAATCATAGACTAAACAAATAGGCAAGTTATATTTATCATAGTGTAGCCATGTTATCAGTTTACTGTAAGCATCTTGTTTCCTGCCATCATATATATCCTAATACTTCTTCTGAAAATGTAAGAAAAATATTAAAATGGAAGTAGAATCCCTTCTGCAATGTATTTTTCCTACAGCTGCAAAAATCATCTTCCTGAGGAACAGATATGGTCATGTCATTTTCTTCTCCAAAGTCTTCAGAGGCTTTCTATTACCTCCATGATGTAAATCATAGTACTTGGTCTACCATTTAAAGTCTTCCACCCACTGATTTCAATGCATTTTTCCAAACTTTTTTCATATCACTAGTCAATAGGCTATGTATATTCTAATCTAAAGGTATTTAGCTGTTTTTTAAATATGGCATTTCATCTACTACTTCCACAGATTTGCATAAGAGATCCCCATGTCTGCCATGAAACCATTCCAAAGTGCCATCTCTCAGAATTGTACTATCTATCTTCAGGGATTGATTGTGATTCCACTTCCTCTGGGAAGCTTTCAAAGATCTCCCCAGTATTCTCTGCTTTCTCAAACTATTCTCTGTTTAATTTTATGTGTACCTTTCCTTTCCTACTAGTAAAATGTAGGCCTCTTAAAGGCAGGAATTTTGTTCATTTTTCTCTGTGTATTTCCTATGCATTATCTAGTGCTTGGCATATAGTAGGTGTTTAATAAATGTTTATTGAATTGAAATTTCTTTTTTGTGTAAAATGTGATTTCATGAGGCTTGTTTTATTTTTTTCTGAATCCTAACTGGAAAGGTCCATGTTTATTTTTATTATTGTTCCACTTTTTAAAATCTAATTGAAAATCAAAGGGTGAGGGAATAGAAATATTAAAATGATTTGAAAGTTGTTTTGAATAATGATATATCTTGGGAAATTGAACATTTTATTATATCTCACTTGCCATGAGAAACATTCTGCCCAAATTATATTCTTTTGAAATTTTTCCTTTGGCTATTTCTTTAATATACAAATGTATTTTATTACTAGATAAAACATGTATTTGTATGTCAAGTTTGGTCAAAAGAAGAATGGCCAAAAAAGTGCAGATGACTCTCTTATTTGTAGGTGTGGGAAACTATACATATGGAACGTCACATATGCTTTCAGACTCAGTGTTTGTTAATTTTGAAAAAATTGCTTTTGTTTCCCTCTGTCTTTGGTTATATTCTTTATTACAAGGGATGGATTTCTGAGGGTAAAGGAAGCAATATACAGTAATTTGCTAGTTTCTTGGAACAAAAAAAAAATAACTGAACATGTTGACATATAATAAGTCCTACAATTTTTACATCTATAAAAGAATTTAAATGTGAAAAATATTATTCTTTTCTGCAATCATTTGTACTACATGAGATGTCATTAAATTCACAAGATTTCGTTATATATATATTCTTTCATTCATTGAGAAACTAAAATTTTTATCACGATGAATATTGAGGACAAGTCTGACAAAATTTTATATTTATTATACCCCAGAATGAAGATCAAATGGGTTTAAATCAGGCGAATCCCTTGGTTGTAGAAGCATGGTTATTTCCATTTATTGGATAAGTATCTGAGCCTTTTTATAATATTTAGTATGGTATAAGGCCATTTCCAATATTCTACCTTTATTTAGAGATGTAATTCTGAAACAATTTTGCATCTCTTTATATTAATATAAAATATTTATTAGTGTTTATTATCCCCTTAATGGAGAAATAAGTATTAGAATTTGTCAAGTTTTGGAATCCACCAAAAGTAAAAGATCCTTAAATCATTTCTTTTGTGTGTGAGGAGGTGGCAGGTGGATGTTTATGTTTAAATAAAAATGTCCAGATCTTACAAGCTTACCTGGACTTCCTCAGACAAGTTTTATTGTAGTTTTGAATGAAAGAGTAACTCTCATCTCTAAAAATGGCATTCTGAAGCAGACAAAAAGAAACAATTCAAATATCATGGAGCCACAGTCAGGATTACATAATATTTAGCACCTACCATGTAAAAGGAATGGAGGGCTTGGAATATGATATTCTTAAAGGCAAATAAGCTAGGATTACAACCCAGAATAATTTATTCAGAAAAACTGAGTATAATCCTTGAGAGGGAAAATGTATATTTTATGAAATAGAGGACTTCCAAGCATTAAAAGACCAGAGTTAAATGGAAAATTTGACACTGAAACAGAAGACTCAGAGAAACATAAGAAGGTTAACATGAAAGAGTAGTTATAATGTACTCAATAAAGGTAAACTATTTACATTCCTGTATGGAAAGATGATTCATGTAACTCCTAAGATCTTTGTTATTATTAGGGAAGGTAAAAGGATTCTACATAGTCAGAGGGCACGAGTGTGAGTCAATTATGTTGGGATGATCTCCAAAAATCAATGTAGGGATTGAGGAAAAGGGATGCACTGAAGGAAGTGGAAAGGGAGAGGAAGAATGGAGAAATTTTTCTCACATTAAAAGCTCCTCAAGGAAGAGTTTTTATAGTGCAGATAAAATGAGGGGTGGTGGGCAGTACTTGAATCCTCACTCTTTTCAGAATTGATTCAAAGAAAGAATATATATGCATACTCAGTTCAGTATAGAAATCTGTATTACCCACTAGGGAAATAAGAGGGTAAGAGGAAAATAGATATGGGAATAAATGAGGATGAATGGGTAGCAGTGATCAACAGCAAAACAGACTTTTGAGGAGGGACAGTATAAAAAAAAGAAAATCAAATAGAAGAAAATAAGATAGAGAGAAATACACAGTAATCATAACTAAATGTGAATGGGATGAACTAACCCATAAAACAAAAGCAGAATGTAGATGGATTAGAAATCAGAATCCAACAATATATCCTGTACAAGAGACACACATAAAACAAAGAGACACACAAAGCTAAAATAAAGGATTGGAGTAGATTCTATTATGCATCATCTGAGGTTAAAAAATGTAGAGGTAGCAATCATGATCTTAGATGAAGCAAAAGTGAAAATGAATCTAATTAAAGCAGATAATTATGGAAACTAAGTTTTGCTATAAATGGTAACACAAATGATGAAGTAATATCAAAAAGTTCACAGCAAGTTTCTGCAAGAAAGACTTCACTTTTCAGACAAATAAAGACCTGAGTCAAATTTATGAAAATAAGTGTCATTCCCCAGTTGACAAATGATCAAAGGATATGAACAGGCAGTTTTCAGAAGAAACCAAAACTATCCATAGTCATATGAAAGAAAATGCTCAAAATTACTAATGATTGTTGTTGTTGTTTAGTCATGCAGTCATGTTGAACTCTTTATGACTCCTTGGACCATAACACACCAATCTCTTCTGTCCTCCAATATCTCTTAAAGTCTGCCCAAGTTCATGTTCATTGTTTCAATGATACTATTGATCCTCTATCATCCCCTTTTCTTTTGCCTTAAATATTTCGCAACATTATGGTCTTTTAAAGTGAGTCCCATCCTCTCATTATGTGGCCACAGTATTTAACATTCAACTTCAGCATTTGACCTCCTAATGAATAGTAATTAATTACCTTAAGTATTGAATGATTTGATTTCCTTGCTGTCTAGAAGTCTCAAAAACACAGTTCAAAAGTGTTGATTCTGTGGTGCTCAGCTTTCTGTCACAGCTCTCACAGTCATACCTTGCTACTAGAAAAACTATAGCTTTGACTATACAGATCTTAGTCTAGATAAAGGCAAATAAAGTAACTATGAGGTACCACCTCATACCTATCAGTTTGAAAAGGGAAATGATAAGTGTTAGAAGGAATGTGGAAAAATAGGTATATTGATGCATTATTGATGGAGCTATAAGCTGATCGAGTCATTCTGGAGAGCAATTTAGAACTATACCCAAATGTGCAAAATGTGCAAAACCACTACTAAGTCAATACCCAAAAGACAAAAAGGAAAAGGACCTATGTGTACAAAATATTTATAGCAGATCTTTTTGTGGTAGCCAAGAACTGGAAATTGAGGGGATGCCCATCAATTAGGAAATGGCTGAACAAGCTGTGATATATGAATGTAATGGAATGCTGTTGTTCCATAAGAAATGATGAGCAGGTGGACTTCACAAAAACCTGGAAAGACTCATATGAATTGATGCTGAGTGAAGTGAGCAGAACCAGGAGAACATAGTACACAGTAACAGCCACATTGTGTGATGACTAACTTTGATAGACTTATCTCTTCTTAGCCGTGCAAGGGTCTAAGACAACTCCAAAAGACTCATGATGGAAAATGCTGTCCATATGAAGAAAAAGAACTATGGAATCTGAATGCAGATTGAAGCATATTATTTGTTCCTCTCTCTGTCTCTGTCTCTCTCTCTCTCTCTACTTCTCCTTTCTTGTGGTTTCTCCCATTGGTTCTAATTCATCTTTACAACATGACTAATGTGAAAATAGGTTTAATATGAATGTATATGTTGAGCCTATATCAATTTACATGCCATTTTGGGGTGGGGGAGGGGAGAAATAAGGAGAAAATTTGGAACTCAAAATCTTATGGAAGTGAATGTTGAAAACTAAAAATACACAAATTTATATTTAAAAAGATAACTATTGTGCTATAAGAAATGATGACGAATAGTTTTAGGAAAAAATATGGCAAGACTTCTATGAATTGCTACAAAGTTAAGTGAGAACTGGAAGATTATGATGCAAAGTAATAACAATGATATAATGGTGATCAACTGTGAAAAACTTGGCTGCTCAGATCAATTCAATGATCCAAGACAGTTCCAAAAGACTTTTGATGAAAAAATGCTATCCACCTCCAGAGAGAAAGTGATGAACTCTGAGTGCAAATTGAAGGATACTTTTCTTCCTTTTTTGTGACATGGCTAATATAGAAATATGTTATGCATGATTTCAGATGTATAATTAATATCATAATATTTGCCTTCTCAGCAGGTAGGGGAGGGGTGGGAGAGAGGGAGAAAATATGTTATTCAAATTTTAAAAAGAATGTTAAAATAAATAATACTTTTGGAAAAATATTAAAGCAGCATTTTGTCACCCAATATTCAGTACTCCATTATTTGTATATCCTTGCTCATATCAAGCTTTTAGTTTTATATATAAGAATGAATAGGGGCAGCTAGGTGACTCAGTGGATAGAGCACCGGCCCTGAAGTCAGGAGGACCTGAGTTCAAATACGACCTCAGACCAAACACTTGACACTTACTAGCTGTGTGACCCTGGGCAAGTCACTTAACCCCAATTGCCTTAAAAAAAATGAATAATGAGATTGCACAGTGGTTAGAGTACTGGCCCTGGATTCAAGAGGACCTGAGTTCAAAGCTGGCCTCAAATACTTACTAGCTGTGTGACCCTGGGCAAGTCACTTAACCCCATTGCCTAGTCAAAAAAAAAAAAAGAATGGTTTTTGCATTGCTAGTTTTGTTGATGTTCTTTCAACTTTAAAAGAAACACTGCAGCAATAGTAATCACAAACAACCCCTACAGGTACACTTACTCTGAGGGTCTTTGCTTATTTTCTGAGAATTTAATAAATTGTGTATTGGTTAAAGTTTTATCCATTCTCAATTTTTCAGGAATTTTTTTTCTTTTTAATTGTTATTTCTTTTCAAATTGATGTGAATGACCTCCTATGACTATGGAATTAAATGATGATTATCTTGGTTGACTTCCCCAAACCAACAGCAATACCATTATCTCTATAACATTCATTTCAGTATGTATAAGGCTACAAATTCGGCATATCTACTTGAGTTAATAACCATTATTTTTAAAAATATATTTCATTTATTTCATTAAATATTTCCCAATTACATGTAAAAAAATTAACATTCATTTTAAAATCTTGAGATTCAAATTCTCACTCTTCCCCTCATCAGTCCCACCTTCTTCAGAAGGCAAGAATTTTATATTGGTTATAGATGTGAAGTCATGCAAAGTAATTTGATGTTTGCTATGTTGCAAAACAGAGACAAAAATAAAGTGAAAAATTATGCTTCAATCTATATTCAGAACTCATCAGTTATCTGTTTTGAGGTAAATAGCATTTTTTATAATGGGTCCTTTGGAATTATACTGTATATTTTCTTAATTAAAGTAGCTGTTTTGCAAAGTTCCAAGTGGTTCTCCATAATGGTTTGAATATTCACAACCCCACCAATAGTGAATTCATGTCCCAATTTTTCCATATGCCCTCTAGCATTTGTCATTTTCATTTTCTGTTATACTTACCAATCTGATAGGTGTGAAGTATTATTTTAATGTTATTTATTTCAGTGTTATTTTAATGTGCATTTCTCCACTCATTAGTGATTTAGAACATTTTTACATGACTATTGATAGCTTTGATTTCTTCTTCTGAAAACTACCTGTTCATAAGCTTTGACTATTTATTGACTGGGGAATGGCTCCTATTTTTTTTTAATAAACTTGTCTCAGTCCCCAACATATTTAAGAAATAAGGGCTTTATTAGAGAAACATGCTGTAAATCCCCACCCCTGACAGTTTCCTGCTTTCCTTCTAATTTTGGCTGCATTAGTATTGTTTGTGCAAAAGTTTTTAAATTTCATGTAATCAAAATTATCTGTTTTACTTCCCATGATTCTCTCTATGTCTTGTTAGGTAGTATTGCCATTTTTATTATATTGACTCAGACTACATATAAACAATTAATATCCCTCCAGTTGTTTAGCTAGGTATTTGCATGAAAAGAGTTTGATAATTGTGTACATATAGTTTCTAGGTTTGTCTTGGCAGGTAGACTCCAAAGTATTTTATATTTATCTGAATTATTTAAATGGAATTTTTATTTTTGTTTCTTCCTGTTGGAATTTGTTGATAATATATAGAAATGCAGATGATTTATGTGGGTTTATTTTATATCCTGCAACTTTCCCGAGTTGTTCATTATTTCAACTAGTTTTTTAGTTGATTCTCAAAGTGTGCCATCATATTATTTGCAAAGAACAATTGTTTCTTCTCCTATTATTATTCCTTCAACCATGTTTCCCCCTTATTGCTATAGCTAACTTTTATAGTACAATATTGAATAATAGTGGTGATTATAGATATCCTTGCTTGATATTATTGGGAAGGTTTAAGGTTTTAAGTTTATCCCTATTACAGTTAGTATGTTAGATAGATACTACTTATCATTTTTAGAAAAAAATCCATTTATTCTATCCTTTCTAATTTTTTTAATAGGAATGGGCATGGTATTTTGTCAAAGGCTTTTTCTGCATCTACTGATGCGATCAGATTTTTTTTTTCTTAATTTTGTTACTTATATGTTAATTGTGCGGATATTTTCCCTAATATTTAACCAGATCTACATTCCTGGTATAAATCCCAGCTGATCATCATATATAATTTTTGTGATATATTGCTGTTATCGAATTGCTAGTATTTTATTTTATTTTTTGCATCAATATTCAGTAAGGAAATTAATCTATAGTTTTTTTTCTCTGTTTTTGATCTCCCTGGAAAGAAATATGATTAGGACTGCTTTTTTTTATCTTTTCCAATAGTTTATTTAGTATTGGGTTTAATTATTCCTTAAATGTTTTGTAGAATTCACTAGTGAATCCATCTGGTCCTGGGGATTTTTTCTTAAGGAAAGCATTTATTGTTGTTCAATATCTTTTTTCTAAGATAAAGTTATTTAAGTATTCTATTTTCTCTTCTGTTAATCTGTGAATTTTTTTTATTTTGTAAATATTCATCTATTTCCCTTAAATGTTCAATTTTACTGGCATATAATTTGGCAAAACAATTCCTAATAATTGTATCATCTTCATTGATGGTATATTTGCCCTTTTCATTTTTGATACTGGTGATTTGGTTTTCTTCTTTTTTTTAAAATCAAATTAATGAAAAGCTCATCTATTTTATTTTATTTTACTTTTCATTTTACAAAACCAGTTCCTAGTTTTATCTAAAAAGTTTCTTTTTATTTTGCTTTCAATTTTATTAATCTCTCCTTTGATTTTCATGATTTCTATTTTGATATTTAATTGGAGATTTTTAAAAAATATGTTCTTTTTTTAGTTGCATGTCCAATCCATTTATCTGCTCTTTCTCTCTTTTAGTGACATACATATTTAGAGGTATAATTTTTCCATTAAGTGCTGTTCTTCCAAATGAATTTTGTTATAACTTTTTTTCTAGCTGTATAAAATAATTCTTTGGTAGTTTATTTGGTATCACACTGGATAAGTAAATTAGAATAGGTAGAAATGTCATTTTTATTATATTAGGTCATCCTATCTATGAACAATGAATATTTCTCCAATTGTTTAGATTTGTCTTTATTTGTGTGAAAAGTGGTAATTGTGTTCATATAGTTCCTGGGTTTGTCCTGGCAGGGAGACTCCCAATTGTTTTATATTGTCTGAAGAAATGGAATTTCTCTTTCTGTCTCTTGTGGTTGGACTTAGTTGATAATAAACATAAATGCTGATAATTTGTGTGGGTTTATTTTATATCCTTCACCTTTGCTGAAGTTGGTAATTGTTCAAACTAGATTTTTTAGTTAATACTTTAGGATTCTTCAAGTTTACCATGATATCATCTGCCAAGAGTGATAGTTTTGTTTGTCCATTTCCTATTCTGACTCCTGCAATTTCTTTTTTTTTCTTTTATTGTTATAGCTAACATTTCTACTAAAATACTGAACATAGTAGTGACAATGGGGGTCCTTGCTTCACCCCTGATCTTATTTGGAAGTCTTCCAGCTTAACCCTATTATAGGTAATGCTTGCTGATAGTTTTATATAGATACTGTTTATCATTTTAAGAAAAGTTCCATTTACTCCTATGCTTTCTAATATTTTAATAGGAAAGAATATTGTATTTTGTCAAAAACTTTTTCTGCATCTATTGAGATAATCATATGATTTTTGTCATTTTTGTTATTGATTGATCAATTATGCTGCTGCTACTTCTGCAACCTTCTCCAGTGCCTGCTGTTGGCATTGATGCAGCATGGTCTTACCACTATCTCAGTGAAATGAACTTTCTTAAAGACCTCTTGGATTGTCCTAGGCTGGAAAATTGTTCTGACCTTTAGCTGGCCCTTCCACTTGACAGTTTGATTTAACAATTATTTTAAAATTTGGGAGAGGTCAAATGCATTTCTGACTACTCCACCATCTTGGCTCCTCCCCATTCTCCAATTCTGTTTGTTTGTTTGTTTATTTGTTTTTTTTTTTTCATGAGGCAATTGGGGTTAAGTGACTTGGCCAAAGTCACACAGCTAGTAAGTGTTATGTGTCTGAGGCTGGATTTGAACTCAGGTACTCCTGATACCAGTGCCAGTGCTCTGTCTACTATGCCACCTAGCTGCCCTTCCAATTCCGTTTTTTAAGGAGTTATTTTCATCAGTGAATTTTTGTACTTCATTTTCCATTTGGCCAATTGTGTTTTTAAGTTGCTATATTCTTTGTAATCTTTGTGCCTCTCTTACCAGGCTATTAATTGTCTTTTCATATTTTCCTTTTGTTCTCAATTCCTTACCAAGTTTCTCCTTTACCACTCTTGTTTGATTTTGAAAAGCATTTTAACTATTCCAGGCACTCTTGTTAGGCTTGTGTCTAATTCATGTTTATTTGTTTTTCCATTTGAGCCTTTGCTTGTAGTTATTTTTACTTCACTGTCT
>NW_020954599.1:17609089-17665165 GCF_900497805.2 Vombatus ursinus
TTTTTCCATTTGAGCCTTTGCTTGTAGTTATTTTTACTTCACTGTCTCATTCTGAGTCTGTGTCTTCATCTTCACTACCACCACAGTAGCTTTTAATGATCAGGTTCTTCTTATGTTTACTCTTTTTTTTTTTTACCCTATTTCTTGATTTTGTGCAGGTTGAGTTCTGTTACCAGCATGGGAGGGTGTACAGGCACTGTCCCTGGATTCAGGCCTTTTTATAGTGATGTATTCAGCGCTACTTTGGGAGGGTTAAATGTTTTTAGTGCTTTGAAAGTGCTTGGGGAAAGGTGTGATCTGCTCTCCTTGTCTGAATTCTGATCCTAATTCAGGAAGCCCCCCGATCTATCAGGATTACAATTGATACTGTTCCTTAGGGCCCCTCTGATCTCAGGACTGGAGATTATACTGTTCATCGGGGTCCCTGATCCTTTTGGACCAGAAATGATGCTATTCCCCAGGCTTCCTGATCCATTGTGACCATAAGTGATATGACTTCCCAGGGCTTCTGCTCCCCTTGACCAAAAGTAGTCCTCTCAGCCCTTGAACTCCAACCCAGAAGTAAGTATAAGTAATGGAGTTGTCAAACAGCATCTGGTCCTGCATCCAGTGCTAGTGCAGGGGTCTCCTGAAATCTCTTTCTGACTAGGTGCCAGTTACCCATACCATATCTGTCTTGAGAGTTCCAAAAGCTTCTGTTACTTATCCCACCACTGATGTTTCATCCGTGTGCACTCTGGGGTGGCCTCCACCACCATGTATCAGATTTCTCTTTCCAACCTCCCAAGTTGTCTTGGGCTGGAAAGATGCCTCACTCTGACCTTTGGTTCAGTTTGCTGCTCCAGCATTAGATTTGAGGTGTTATTTTAAAGTTATTTGGAGGGGAATATTTGGAGAGATTAGCTCAGAGCTTACTCTTCCTTCTTGGCTCTGCCCCAAGTAGTATCCATTCTTAAAAACCATACAGAGAGAGAGAGAGAGACAGAGAGACAGAGAGAGAGAGAGAGAGAGAGAGAGAGAGAGATGAAACATAGACATCCCACAAATCTAGTAATCAGCTTAAAGAAAATGAGGTCAGCAGAAGTACCCACATGATCATTACTGCCACAAACTGAAACTATGTCAAATGATTGCATATCCTAAGTAATTTGTACATAACTATAAATATATGTATATATATAACATTATATGTATGTATATTTGCATATATAAATATGTGTGTATATGTATGATTATATTATCTATATATGCACACATACGTATGTACATACATACCCACATATTTAAATGGATATTACGTAAAACAGCTAGGAAGTACAGTGGATAGAGCACCAGGTTTGGAATCAGGAAGACGTGAGTTCGCATCCAGTCTGTGACACTTATTAACTGTGTAACCATGAGCAAGTCATTTAATGTCTGTTACCTCTGTTTTCTCATCTGTAAAGTGGGCATAATAATATTACCTCTCTCCCAGGGTTGGCTTGCTTATCAAGTGAGATATTTATAAAATGCTTATCACAGTGCCTGGTATGTAGTAGGTACTATATAAATGATACCAAATATGGTGATGATATAAAAACTAAAGATAACTATAAAAATAAACAAAAAAAGGATAAGTTTTGTACCATTAGAGAATGAAAGTGATAGTGGAGTTGGTGCTTAAAAGATAAAATACAAAAGAGCTATGATTTTGGTCATCATATAAATTGATTTCATTTCATTTCCTGAGGGATGGAAAAAAATACGTAAGTGCCTTGAAATAGAACTTGTGTCAGAAATATACAATGGAATTATATTCAAGAAATAAAATCATGATACTAAAGACTTGTGTATCACTTAGGATTTTGTTACCTTTTATTGGTAAAAAAAAATACTTCCATATTTGTCAATATAACTTTGAGAAAAGTTTTTATCTTCACTTTGGCAAATGAGTTAAGTTATTTGCCCAAACTAACAGAGTGTGTTGGAATAAATCATCATTTCAATGTTCCCTTATATTCTATTGAATTTTATGAAAGTAAGGGAAAATTTCTTGAAGAATAGAGCTATTTCATAGAGACTAAGAAATAAAGCAGAATGGAAGTGGGGGGGGGAATCAGGGATAGAGACAGAATATAGAAATAAAATTGAGCAAATTTTTGGAGCATGTATTTGATTCTTAATCTCAGATTCCAGAATTTCTGATTATAATATTTTAAAAAAAAAGTGTTGTAAGACAAAGGGCTTAGTTTTTTGGGTTTTTTTTTTATAGTGGCTGGGGATGAGCATGCCAAAAGGTATCTTTATATTTTAATTATGGGGGATAAGAAAGTATATGCTTTTTCTTCACTGTTCTAATTCCACTTCATAATGGATCACTGACAAGTATCAATACTGAATGTTAAATCAAAACCTTTTGTATATTTGTATAAAAGTACACACATGATACATACATACAAACACACATACATTCACATATATTATATATAGGGATATGCTGGCAAATGTTTCACACTAAGATTGATGTTAAAAAATAATGTATGTAAAACACAATTTTACATCTAATCTACATTATTAGCATTTTTGTCATCATTTTCTTAATTCTAGACAATAAAAAACAACATAAATCAAATCCTGCACCATAGAATTTGTTGATTTCTGAAGTTTGAATGTTGATTGAAAATCTAATGATAGACTCTTTCAAACTGGTTCTTGCTATCTCTAGCACAGCCATCTTATCATCTGTGAGTGTGTGTGTGTGTGTGTGTAAAATACACAAATGTATATACATAAAATTAAATATATGTGTAATTAATGTACACATGTACACACATGTGAAAGAAAGTAAAGGAGGGAGGGTAGGCAAAAGATTGCAAAGAGTTAAGTATTAACTGGTAAGTGAGAAGTAGAAGAATTGAGTTTCAACTATTCCTGTAAATATTGGACCTTCTCTATCCAAGCATTATGGCTTTACTCGGTGGTGCTGCAGTGGATAGAGCACTGGAGCCAAGGGGACCTGAGTTCAAATCCAGCCTCAGACACTTGACACTTATTAGCTGTGCGATGCTGTGCAAGACACTTAAACCCAATTGCCTTGCCCCCCCCCAAATGGAGGGGAGGTAATTTAGAACTCAAAATCTTATAAAAAGCAAAGGTTGAAAACAAAAAATTAATTAATTAAAAAAGGCATCGCATTACATTACTGAGGTAGCAGCTGGTGCATGTGCTTTGGCCCCTGGCTGCCTTTTCTACTTTTTTGATTGTTTCTTATTCCTAGATAAATGAATGCAGAGATCATTGTTTCCAGTTTTGGAGGTTATGTGATTATGAGAGATCTGTACAACCTGGCTACACTGTGTGTATAGACAGCTATTTGCTAAGGAAGCTTCTTCATTAGCGAAAGCTATTAACAAGAGGATAGGTCCAAGTTTGGCCCTTTTATAGGTGAATATGCACTGATAGTCATTTGGACACCTCAGTATCAAAATGAAATGTAAAATGTCAGATAAGAAATCTTAGAAACTGCTTAATGTTCTGATGAGGTTTAAATATCAGCCTCCCAGAAGATTGTAACAGTAGTTAAAAGCTATAGAATCCTGTTTTAAATTTGCTTTGTCAAATAGACACTTCTGAATGATGTGTTTAGCATTCCTTCTGCATGTAGTATATACATGCCTATTCCATATCTGATTCATTCAATAGTCAGCCAATAAGTATTCATTAAGTTCTTATTATATCTTAAGTTTTGGAAATATAAAGAAAGGAGAGAGAGAGAGAGAGAGAGAGAGAGAGAAAGAAAGAAAGAAAGAGACAGACAGACAGACAGACACTCCATGGACTCAAGGAGCTTAGATTCTTAAGAGATAAGATGTAAATAACTACATACATACATACATATACATATACATATACATATACATATACATATACATATACATATACATATACATACACATACACATACACATACACATACACATATACATATACATATACATATACATATACATATACATATACATATACATATATATATATATATAAGATATATACAAAGTAGAGTGCAGGTAACCTAAGAGGAGAAGGCACTAGAATCTGAGAGAGGACTGAGGAAAGACTTCCTGCAGAGGTGAGATTTGGTCAGTCTTGAAGAAACCAAGAGGATCCATGGATCTTTCCAGGGTTGGAGGACAGCTAATGTAATGGAGTGCTCAGGGAACTGTGGGAAGACCAGTGTAGCCATATTGTAGATGGCATGAAGAAAATCAAATGTACAAAAAGTAGAAATCTAGGAATGGGCCAGGTTAAGAAGACCTTTAAGGTCAGAGGAGTTTATATTTGATCTCAGAAATCATAGGGAGATACCAGAACTCATTAAGCATGGGTTAGGGCTGAGTATGGTCAGACCTACACTTTGGAAAGATCACCATGCCATATGAATGGAAATTGGATTAGAGCTGAGAGAAACTTGAGGCAAGGGGGCTAATTACAAGTCTATTATAATAGCAAGCAAGAGGTGATCAGAACTTAAACTGGAGTTGTGGCTTTGAAAGTGGAGAAAAGGGCAATGATAGATTAAAAAGGTATAAACAAGACTTAGCAGTGGTTTGTATAATTTGAATGAATGAAAGTGAGAAGTTAAGAATGACATTGAGGTTATTACTTTAGATAACTGGGAAAGTGGTAGTACCCTTTACAATAATAGCAAAGTTCAGACAAGGGGATGGTTTTAGGTTTTGGGTGGGGTAGAAGATAAGGAACTGTATCTTGGACATGTGTTTGAGATACCTATGGTGCATACAGTTCAAGATTTCCCAAAAGTAGTTATTGATATGGAGCTATAGCTCAAAAGCTATAGCTCCCCCATCCTGGGGATGGATATATAGATACAGGAATCATCTGCACAGATATGATAATTGGACAGGATGAAATCAACAACTGATATAATATAGCACAAAAAGAGAAGAGGGCCCAGGACAGAGCTGGGGGGACATGCAGGATTAGTAGGAATTACATGGATGAAGAACCAGCAAAGGACACTGAGAAGTTATTGGATAGAAAGGAATAGAAATAAGAGAGAGTAATGTCATTAAAGTGTAGCAAAAACAAGATATCCAAGAGAAAGTGATCAATTTCAAGTGCTAAATAGAGGTCAAGAAGGGTGAAGATTGAGAAAAGGTCATTAAATTTGCTAATTAAGGGATCATTTATAACTTTCGAGAGGGTAATCTTAGTTAAATGATTATGTTGGAGGCAACCAACAGAATGTTCAGAAAAGCATAGTTGCTGCACCTATCAGAAATGACAAATGCTAGAGATGATGTGGAAAAATAGCTACACTAATGAATTGTTGATGGAGTTGTGAAGTCGTCCAACCATTCTTGAGAACAATTTGGAATCCTATCCAAGGGGGTATAAAACTGTGCATATCCTTTGACCCAGAAATTCAGCTACCTGGTCTGTATCCCAAAGAGATAAAAGAAAAAAGAAAAGGACTAACATGTATTACATACACACACACAGTATGAATTGATGCAAAGTAGTGAACAGAATCAGGACATCATATAATGTACATAGCAACAATAATACTTTAAGGATGATCAATTGTGAAAGACTTAGCTACTCTGTTCAATACAATGATCCAAAAAAAAATTGCAAAGCACTCATGACGAAAAATGCTATTCATTTCCAGAGAAAACTGATAAACTGATTGAGTGCAAATTGAAGAATAATTTTCTCATTTTACTTTTCTTGCTTTGGGGGTGGTGGCAGGGCTGATATGGAAACATGTTTTCCATGATTTTTTATTTATAATTGATACTATATTTGCATCCTTCTTAGCAGGTGGGAGTGGGGCTGAAGGGAAGGAGAGAATTCAGAATTCAATATTTTAAAAAAGAATGTTGAAAATAAATAAACTATAAATTTTTAAAAGAGTAGTTGTCATTTTTTGTCACAGGTCCAGACCAAATCAAAATTATTTGTTGTTCTGAAGAATTACACGTGAGAAAATGTCATGACTGTCTTGTAAGTATCCCATGGAAAATGTATTGCATTAATAACCATGAATATGTAACCTTCACTAATATCCTACTTTGATAAAAGTCACATAGTACCATAGAAACGTCCTTGGCTTCTTTTTATTTTTTTTTTTAATTTTTTTGTGAGTATGTGTGGGGTATTTTTTTTTAATTTGATTTGATTTTTTTTGGTAGACAATTAGGGTTAACTGACTTGCTCAGGGTCACAGAACTAGTAAGTATCTGAGGCTAGATTTCAAATCAGGTCCTCCTGACTCCTGAGTAGTGCTTTATCTTTGGGCCACCCTGGCCTTGCCTTCTTAAAAGCTATTATAGTGAAATTAAAACTAGAACATCTTGTCAACCAAAAAAAGCCTCAAACATGTATTCAGAGGTGAGCTGCATATCTATTGTTAGAGGACCAAACTAAACAAGTACAGTGAATCATTATCAAAATGCTTGCCACTCATTTATTCATTTTTGTGTACTTATTCATTCACTTATTTATCTATTCTTTAATTAATGTATTAGTTTACTCATTTATTCATCTGTTTATTTTTTGTTTCTGATTTTGTAGTTGCTTTCTATTTTATTTCCTTTCTTTGGAGGGGCACATTGATTTTTTTTTTTTTTTGTCTAGGCAATGGGGTTAAGTGACTTGCCCAGGGTCAAACAGCTAGTAAGTGTCAAGTGTTTGATCTGAGGTCATATTTGAACTCAGGTCCTCCTGACTTCAGGGGCGGTACTCTATCTACTGCGCCACCTAGATGCCCCGAAAAGTTCAGTTTCTTTTTTCTTTTTTTTTTTTTGATGAGGCAATTGGGGTTAAGTGACTTGCCCATGGTCACACAGCTAAGTGTCAAGTGACTGAGGACAGATTTGAACTCGGGTCCTCCTGACTCCAAGGCTGGAGCTTTATCCACTGTGCTATCTATCTGTCCCCATAAAGGCCATTTATTAATGCAGAGATTTGTTACTGACGTATTTGTAAAGAGTCCCAATACTGATTAAATCACTGATTCTTGAAATATTGAAGTAAGTATCCATTATTAGAACTGATTTCAAATCTAGTCTCAGAAATTTGCTAGCCTCAGTTTCCTCTGTAAAAAGAGGATAAAAATAGTACCTACCCCCCATAGTTGTTATGAAGATTAAATGAGATCATAATTTTAAAGTACTTAGTACAGTACATGGCATATGGAAGTGCTATAGAAGTGTTAGCTATCACTATCATCATTATTAATAGTAGTAGTAGTAGTAGTAGTAGTAGTAGTAGTAGTAGTAGTAGTAGTGTTCAGTCATTTCATTTGTGTCCCACTCTTTGTTACCTTGTTTGGGGATTTCTTGACAAACATACCCACTTGTCATTTCCTGCTCCAGCTCGTTTTACATATGAAGAAATGGAGGCAAACAAGGTTAAGTGACTTGCCTAGGATCATACAGCTAGAAAGTGTCTGAGGCCAGACCTGAACTCACCAAGATGAGTCATCCTGACTCCAGGCCTGGCACTTTATCCACTGCTCCATCTTCCTGCTTCTGGACTTTCTGTTCTCAGAATATAAGCTGTTTTGAGGATCAAATGAGATATTTGTGAAGTACTTAAATACATTAAAGTACTTAATACAGTGCCCAGCACATAGTATAATGTTTGCTCCTTCTTCTTCCATTTCATTTATCAAGTGCTTATTATGTGCCAGGCATTATGCAAAGCATTTTTATTCTACTGGCTTACATTCTGCAATTCAACTCAACAAATTCAATTTAATTTAGAAACTTTAAAACACTGTTTCAATGTGATTATTATTTCAGGAAGGAGAGTAATGTGAAATAAGTCTGGGAAAAGTAGATTGAAGCCAGATTAAAGAATGAAGCAGGAACACAAATTAGGAGGCCAAGATCTTAAACCAAGTAAGCTTGGATAGTAGCCAGATAGATGGAAAAAAAGAGGAAACATAAAAAAGTCATAGATCCAGAACTAGAAGGGGCCTTCAAGGACAAGTTCAAACTCCTAATTTTCCAGATAACAGATGGAGAAATCAAGGCACAGGGAAGTAAAATGACTTGGACAGGATCACAGAGCTGTTAAGTGTCACATTATAGACACTTAATGAATGCTTATTCCTACCCCTTCCCTCTCTTGAGTTCAGAGATCATTTTACTTTTGGTGTTCTTCTTACCAGTGCCTAGCAGAGTGCCTTGAGCTTAGCATGTGCTTACTAACTGCTTGTTGAATGTCTAATCAGAAATCTCTGAGCCTCACTTTCTGCATCTCCAAAATGAAGGACAAAAATACATACTCTGCTTATTTTTTATTTTATTATTGTGAGAGTCAGATGATGTAATGTATACGAAAGTACTTCGAAACCATGAAGACCTGAATAAAGTAGGGAATTATGATTAGGGCATTTAGCATCTTATTACCCAATGAAAATCTGAGTCATTCAGTTGCACTGATTTAGACATGGGCTTTTGCTGTGGCACTGAGAGTGTGCCAATCTCCATAAGGATTGGGTGAAAGCCAAGATGCAACGCTTCAAATAATGAGTAGATTCTGCCATTTTGTTGCATGAAATGAGGGTCTGGTGGTTACTTTGACCCTTTCTGCCACATGTTCAAATCTTTAAGTCAGTGGTTTAATGTGATTTTCTTTAGTTGCAAGCTTTCTTTAGAGTAGACTCTAAGCAGAAAATCTCAAAAGGCATTTGTTTTGTAAAGCTCTTTATCAAATCATCCTCATTTCATGGCCTAATTAATCAATATTCTTGGGAGGATGAAAGGTGATTTGCCTGTTACAGCAACTGCAAAGTATCCTAATAGCATAGCTAGAGAGTTCCAAGGTGGCTAAGGTCATTCTTCATATTTGACACAGTTTCCCATGCATTCTTTTAAAGTTGTACATATAATAGAAACCATGGTTTCTATTAGAATTGTACTACTTGACTATAGGTGCTCCCAGACTTACATGATCTGTTACATATCTGCTAGAAAAAAAATCTTTCTATGCTAAATTGAGCATATTGTTACACTCAGATACAGCAGCATCACACTTGCATCTCATGATCCAGAGATAATGAGAACTTTTCCAATCCCTTCAATTAAATCCTTTTGGTTAAAAAAAGTAATAAAATATTTCAAGTTGAATGTCATAAAGTCAGATTGATTTTTCAATTTAGCAGGATACCCTTGCTGGGATACCAGGAGCTAATGTGGTAAATTTCCTATCCTTGGGTTTTAACGAACATTCAAATCTAAAAAGAAGCCTTACTTGATTTTGTTATATGTTAGCATTAGCACCATGAAATTGGCTTATTGAGCTAACTGAGCCTCAAATCACAATTTTACAATGCAACTTCCCAAGGCATTGAAGGGGGCAGGCCTATTGCCAAGTGGCTACTTCATTCTTTCCACAGGGAAAAGTCCAGTGTGGGTGGGCAATCACATGGCTGGTATTCCCAATCTGCCCCTTTCTTGTGTATAGTTTTGACATGAAATGCCTTATAACAAGTTCCTGGTGGCAACCATAAGTGATGAAATATACTGAAAAAGAAAAAAGCAAGGCTGGAAAAATAAAAAAAATAAGCCCACATATTTTCATAGTTTAGGCATCTATATGCCTTTTTTTTCCATGCAGGGGTATCTGTTTACCAATGTAGAATTATCTGCATAATTACAGATCAAACCAATCAGCTAATATCCTGGAAAGCTAAAGGTCACATCCAGCATAAGCAATTAGCTCAGTTGCTTTTGTGCTGTTAATACTCGCTCACTCCAGAGCGGGTGCCTTATTCCCAGGACTGATTGCCCTCTGTCCTATGGCTCCAAGTGATGTAAATTGTATCTTGTCCCTAGGTAATCGAGATCAGTGTTGTCTTGTGTGTCCACTCACTGCTGATGCCCTCTCTGCGCGGCAGTAATGGTTTTGGTGGGCAATCAGGGAAGATGCCTTCTTGACTCATCTCTCATAATAGATTGTCCTCCTCAGGCAAAATTGAATAACCCCCGACATGGCCTGGAGGCAAGCAATGAGAATTCAATAAGTCTGCAGGGTCAATGTCCTGTCATTTTTTTTTTTTTTTTGGGGGGCAAGCAAGTAATTATTCTGCACTAACATTCAGGAAGCTGCTGGAGACACCTCTAGTCTGATGCCGCAGAAGTCACCTTAAGAGATTTTTCCCTCTAATCAGCAGCGATTCCAATGTTATTTGGACCACTTTCCATAGGAGTTGTATGTGTGTATTGGGTCCAGCTTTTTTTTTTTTAAACCACCAGCATCTGTGGGAAAGTTTAACAACTTCACTGCCTCTTGTTTAATATTTTCCACTTTTATGGTTTACAGTTGTGCTGTCTATTTGCTTTTACTGATTTGTGAAAGATTTATTATAAACCAAATACAGCTGTCCTCCCCCCTTTCATAAACTGGAGCTATGTTGGCAAACCTATTTTCCACTATGAAAACAAAATCAGAATCGTGTCCCTTCACGCAGACTGCCAGCCAAGAGCATTCAGCTATGGTTTCGTGGTGGAGAGAGAGCTGCCAACCCAGCCATCGATGCACTTAAGGAAGAGATAATGCCTATGCTTTGAAATGAAATGGTCAAAAGAGAAGAAATGGCATTTTCCCCCTTCTGGTGGGGTTTAGTGTCATTATGTACAGATTTCAAGAAAGATGAATTATTAAAAAAAACTTCTGTAAATTCAAACCACGTGAGTGCTCTGTTTTTACGGTGGCATTTGTGTATTATATGCTATTTAGCTATCTAACCTTTACCTAAAACTAATATTATCATTAATTTTTTAATGTAATATTCATCTTGCTATTTTCCCCCTCCCATAAAACTTAAAACATCTCCATGTTTACTTCTCCATGAGGCATATGTTTCATTGTGTCATCTTCCATCTTGGGAATCTGGCTCTTTTGGCTCTATTTATGTCACTTCACGAAGGAAAAACTGAATTATAAATCTCCAAGAATTCACTTTATCATAGATTAAATGACTCCTTCCCATTAAGGAGGGCCTTATTTTTTTTTTTACTGAATAACCCCACCAAAAAAAAATGAGAAAAACTGGTTCCCAAATCTTCTTACAGACTGTGGTAATTTAAGTTGTTCCCCCTCCCCATCTGTCTCTGCGTGGAAACTCTTGCTTTATTCATTGAAGGAAACCTTTATCTTCTCCCCCTGAGATCAGTGCACACCAAGTAATGAAGAGGCTCACATAAGAGCAGAATAAGCACTTTCCATGACTGATTGGCGATTGATTATTGCTGGGATGTCTCCCCATGGCCACTCATCACAATGCTTTTTTGACAACTGAGCTCTGTTCCTGACATAAAAAAGTGTTTTGATCTGCATCCATTTGGTTTGTTAACTGTGACAAAACTCAAACTGATGCTGACTGTGTTCAGCTGTCAATGTCGATTGAGAGTCCGAATATCAGAAGAGGCCCATGATAACCATATTCCATCGTCCTCATTTAAAATATTCAATCTTGGGGAGAGTTCAAGGGATCTGTACTTGAATTATTTTTCATCTTCTTTTTGCATTTAGGGTATATTCAATATAATGTACTTTTGACCTTGTTTAATTTTATTATTTTTTTTCTCACTTCACATAATTCACAAGTCTGCTTTGAGATTTTTATCCATTTTCCCTACTACTGCTGCCCTAGTAGTCACACTGGAACACTGGGTGGAGAAAAGTATCCTTTGCATCAGAAACCATGGCACTGGATGTCTCTTTACGCTAATTATTTATTTTGTAATGCAATGAGGATAATATGTTCTGAACAGAAAGAAGAAAAGTTGATTTTAAGGAGGAAAAAAAACCTTGGTAGAATCTGGTCCATCTTACGTGGTTCAACCAAACCTAAAACGCACTCACTAACCAATCTGTTTCCTTCTTAATTTTCTTAATTTAAATCTCTATTATTATGAGTGTAATAGAATTTATTGGTTACATTTACGTCACTTTGTGAAAGAAAAGCTGAATAAGAAGATTATAAATTCCTTACACTGAAATATTTTAGAAAATATTTAGCATCACCTTCCCCTTCTCTGCATAGGGAGAAGGGGAGGAAATACGTGTGCAAAATATTGTGTATATTATCAGATTCTGTTCATGTAGAAGCCGCTTGGTGAGATGGAAACGGTACTGGACTGAGAGTCAGACGACTTAGGTTCAAAATCTGGACCTGTATTTACCAGCTGTGTGATCTCAGGCAATACACTTAACTTATCTGGGCCTTACTCAGTCTCAGCTGCAAAATGAAGAGATCGCACCAGGTGACCTCCAAGGTCCCTTCCAGCTCTAAATCTATAATCCTATATGTTGGTTAGTTTTGCTGAACTGCTTGTTTCCCTGATTTTCATTTTGAGTCTTTGTTACAAGCGATGACTCTCTTGGGAGGTGAGAAAAGGAGAGAAGGAGGAATATATTTAGATATCAGGTGATATAAAAATACAAGTAAAAGTATTTGGCACTAAAAGTCTCTGAGCTTCTTATTTTTAGCATACGTATCTTTCTTTATTTATTTATGAGCCTGGGAGCTATGGCTAAGATTAAAATGTAATTTAATTTTACAAGTTGACTTAATTTTTATACTTGCAGCAGCTCAAGGGTCAGGAAGGCTCATCCTTTTTTCTCCTCTCACTTTTTTTCCACACTTTTAAAGCCTTTTCCCACCCACTCCAAAACTTGGAATTTCTGGCCCCAGATCACACATTTCTAGGAGTTGAATAGCACAGACCTCACAACAGATCAACTGTTTACAATTGCATTTATAGATTCATGTCACTGTTTTGAGACAGTAGCTATTACTATTTTATTGAAAAATCAGAGTAAATAAAGTATTCTAGTAAAAACTACTTTATATCACTTTTGGCATACACAGCTCCCCTCCCCTGTTACCATTCTCTAGTTGCCCTGCCTTATTTCTAAATTCACTGATTCAAGATTTCCATTTGCATTTGGTCTATTGGATTCCAAAGCCCAAGTTTGATTTTCCTTGAGTTTGTCATAATATAGCTACTATAAATGATACTACTTTAACCAAAAGGATTATGTAAAGTTTATTCTCTGATGCTCTGACTTTTTTTTTGTAATTTCTTTCCCCCTATATTTATGAGGTACTAGATTTTAATAAAGAAAAAAAACTACATTAACCCTCAGACAGCATCCAAGAAAATAGCTAGATGTCAGTGGAGCTAATAAATTGGGGCCTGGTTTTAATGTTTCACTTTGGATTAAGACACAGTTGGCTATCAAAACCAGGCCCTGGCCTAATTAAAATGTTATCTTGAATATATCTCTTCTTATGCTGTATGCCCATGCTTTGCAGGGACCGTTTAATTCTGAATTTCCTCACTGAGAAGTAAAAAAGAAATTCAGACAAACCCCGAACCTTTTTTTTTTTAAAAATATGAGCTTTGATTTATCTGCATTTCTCTTTGGTGGGTTTCTTTCATATTTATTTTTCATTGGCACGCCCATGTGCCTGAATCTGAGTGGTATGCACCAGGCTAACAGGGATGCTGGTACTTCTGGCTGACTGCCACTGGAGCACATGTTGGCAGCTGTCCTTTCCCCAGCTGCTCTGGTCTATGTGTGAACAGTCGGGAGGAGGGAACCCTGAGGAGTCAAAAAGTATAAGGGAGAAAAGGCAGAGAGAAGAGGTGGGAAGCCCTAGATTTTGCAACTGTCTTACTCCCATGCAGCAATATTTTATCCACACTGGGGAGCATGGTAGGCTGGGGTCATATCTCTTGCAACACCTCTCCATGACTGTTTTCTCTTTTGCCCTTTGCTTAAGTCATGTATGACCAGAGTACACTTGGATGATGGTCAATTGCTCACCCAGAAAGACAACTGATCTCAGCAGACCTCAGCTGTTCCTGTTACTTTCCATGAAACTCATAAGGGACTGGTAGCTTCCAGAGCCTTGTCATGGTGGTGGATTGGTGGTGGTTGTTGTCCAGATTCAGGAAACATATCTTAGAAGAGTTACCACTGAAATGATAAAGGGCTCAATTAACCAGATAGATAATAGAATCATAAAATCTAAGTTCCAAATGGGATTACCATTTAGTTTCATCCACTGATTATAATTTCCTCTGCTCAACATTCCTGACAACAACCAGACTCTGTGTGGAGATATCCCAATGTGGGAACAAACTATATCACAAAACATCCCATTGCACAGCACAGCTCTTATTGGTAGGAAACTTTTCCCTCCATAAGCCTAATATGATTCTGTAATGTTCACTCATTGCACCTTGTCCTTCCTTCTGGAGAAAACAAAAGAAAAATGAAGCCTAAACCCCCTTTCACTAGTCTCTTGAATAGCTACCATCACCATGACACAGCAACAAGGCAGCTTGGCTTTGGGGATAGACTGTTGGACCTGGAGTCAGGAAGACCTAGATTCCAATCTTGCCCATAATGCCACATGGCCATGTGACATGACAGTCACATAGCCTTTCTAGACCTTGACTTCTTCTTCTGTAAAACAGAGATAACAACTCTAGCCAGACCCATCTCATAGAGCTGTGATGAGAATTATAGATTATAGATTTGGATCTGGAAAAGAACTTAGAGATACTCAGGTCTTGCCCTCACATTTTACAGATGAGGAAACTAAGGTACACAGAAGTAAGCAAATGACTGAGGTGTGATTTGAACTCAGGTCTGCCTAACTACAAGTCCAATATATTATTCACCACTCCATGATGCCATTAAAATGAAAAACACATTTAAAGTTATTTGTAAACTTTAAAGTGATATAGAAATGTTAGTTATTATTATTATTATACAAAAAAGAATATGTGGCATATTTGTATGTTTGTAAGTACATAAGCACTCATGCAAGTATGCATTTTCTTCCCTGCTCCCTTCAGTCTTCTCTTCTAGAGAAATATCCCCGTTTCCTTCAATAAATCTTCTTACGTTGGTTGCCATTTTCAGAATATGCTGCAAGTTACCAATTTTTTGTTCTTTTTTTTTTCAATGTGCAGTTAGTGAAAGTGGAGAGAGGAGAGTTCCAGTATATTTTCAGCTCTTTTAAGAAGTCTCTTCAGGCTCTTTGGGCTGTCCAGTTATTTCAGATCTTTCTGCCTTCAAGCTTCAAAATAGAAGATGGATGATGCCAACTTCACTTGAGGTTGCTGAAGGAAAAGACCCTGGGAAGAAATTGACATGAGAGGAACTGGTGTGCCAATGGGCTTTGGGATTCAGGTTACATTCCATTGAAACATAGGATCACATAAACATTAAAGATTTTATTTATTCAATGCATATTCTATTCCCTTGCCTGGAATCTCTAACCCTCAGGTTCGAAACCACTGGATCAAATTTGAAGAGGACTTAACAGAAGAATAGAGAGAGGCAGAAAGTGATACGAAGATAATTATAAAAGTTGATTAAAATGAATACAAAGATCAATGGAAGAGAAAAATAGTTAAAAATAGAAGGAATGAATAAAGAAGTCAATAAAATGTGTAAAGAAATATAAACTCCTGCTCTTCCATATGATATAGACAGAGTGGATAGCTCCTGACCTATGTTGGTAGGAAGAGAAGAGTCCATTGCTTTACAACTGAATTCTTTTCTTCAGTTTTTTTCTAATTTTTCATTAAAATTTTTAAAGAAATATAAATTATTGGCATTTAGACAAGAGGGGAAGCCAGAATTGCTCCTGATCCAAATTATCAAGTCATTCTTAAGCACACCTCAGAAATCCAGAATCTTCAATCTCTGTCCCATCTAATTTGTTCTCCAGAAAAGACCTGTAGCTACTTCATACTAAAATGTAAATGATTAACAACATCTTAAAGTGTTACCTCTTCCAAAGGGATTTGAACTTTGACAAGAATCAAACACTTGACTTAAGGGAATTAAGATCTTTGAGTGGAATGTCAGGCATCAGTGAGTAGGTGAAATATTTGGGGGGCAAGGGAAGACTTCCCTCCAACCCTGTAACCATATTACCTATTCTGTATATAGATGAGATTGATCCTGGCAGAGGTGAATATATATAAGCACCAAATGAGAATTCTCTCAATAAAGTTTATTGTGTGTGTGTGGGGGGGGGGGTTAATGAGATTTCCAGCTTTCACTTTGAACTGTCAGGGTAGCATAACAGAAAAAATAACATTGCATCTGGAATCAAAGGACATGGGTTAAAATCCTGACTCTGGCATTTTTTTATCTTTACTACATTGGGCAAGTCACTTGCTTCTCTTTCATTTAGTTTCCTAATATATAAAGGAAGGATTTTGAAAGTGATCCCTAATGTTTCTTCCAGGTCTCAATCTATGATTCTATGCCCCTACCTCAGCAAGAGGCTAATTTAGTCATCAAAAGCACTCAACATTTGAAGTGAATCATCTAACCCAACTACAAGTCTTGTCTTGTCACATAATACTCAAATTGTGTTTTTAGTACAGAAAATTCAGATATTATACAGTGGAGAACTTTAAAATTAGTGTTGTCAATACCTTTGCACTGTTTATGGGCTTCATTTTTTAATGTGATTGTTTATTACTGAGGCACCCAGATGGAATAGTGGATAGAGCAATGAATTTGGAGTCAGGAAAACCTGAGTTCAAATCCAGTCTCAGACACTTACTAGCTGTGTTATTTTGGACAAGTAACTTAATCTCTTTAAGCCCCAGTTTCCTTATCTGTAAGATTAAGTTAATAATAAGACTTCCCAGGGTAGTGCAGATCAAATGATAAATATATGTAAAGCACTTTACAAATCTTAAAGAGCTATGCACATGCTACTCACCATCAATTTCTAATATCTGTGATTTTACCTATGTGGATATCCCATCCACCAATGATGGATGGTGACCTTTCCTATAATTTTGTAAATGGAATCTCAGAGGTTTAGTGGACAAATTATTCATTACACTGTATCCAACCTGACAATGAGTGTCTTTGAACCTAAAATGACTACTCCTCAGATGACAAACTTATAATATGTACTGTATTCAAAGTTTGGTAGGAACTATTATGGCTTTTACTTTACTGTCATCATCGTCATCATCATCATCATCATCATCATCATCATCATCATCACTAGCATCTACATAATGATTAAAGTTTTACAAAACACTTTTATATTATCTCACTTGATCCTTACAATAAACCCTCTATGTTAGGTTCCATTATTATCCTCATTTTACAATTTCTGAATCTGAGGCTGAGAAAGATTAAATGTCTTGCCTAGGATCACATAGCTAGGTATTTGAAGCTGTATTTGAAAGCAGGTATCCCTCTAAAGTTGTCTATATTGTTCCAGGCACTGTGTTAGTCACTAGAGATACAAAGACAAAAATGAAAATATACTTGCCTCAAAGGAGCTTCCTTATTCTGGGTGGATACATGTTTACAGATAAGCGTTATATGAAGTCATCCTATTGTGGGACCAAGGAAGTCTCCACAGGAGAAGTCGCTCCTGAGTACAACTTTGAAGGAAGAAAATGATTCTAAAGAGAAGTGTATTTATACATATGATATAGCTTGTGTATATGCAAGGGCTGGGAGTCAGAATGTCAAGTTCAGAGAAAAACGAATGATGTAGTTTGGTGGAAGTATAGAGTAGACATGGAGAATAATGTAAAATTAGAAATATTATTATAATCAGATAGAAGAAGGCTTAAAAATCAGGTTACGCAGCCTGTATTTTTATCCTATAGGCAGTAGGTAGCTACTGAAAGTCACTCTCTCCAATGTGAAAGTATTGGTTAAGCCCCAATTATGTGCTTATATACTTTAACAGATGCTAAGGCTATATAAAGAAAAATAATGTAATAGTCCCTGCCTTCAGGGAGCTTACACTCTATAGGCAATAAACAATATCATCCAGATAAATATAAGTTAAATAACTAAAAGGTATTTTTTTTGGAGTGGGAGGCACCATTACGTGAAGGGGCACCATCATGAAAGGCTTCTTTCACAGCTTTCTGACCACTGCTACTTATTCTCCTTTGCTGATCCACAATCCAAATGCTTCCACAAAAAAACTTTGGCTGCACTCTGACGCTCTGTTTTCTCTTTACACTCTCTAGTTTGGTGACTTCATGCACTCTCATGGCTTCGCTTATCATTTTTATGTATAGTACTCCCAGATCAACATATCCAGCCCTAGAATCTAACCCGAACTCCTGTCACTTTTCTTGAACTGCCTTTAGATGTTTCAAACTGCATAATCTGTAAGCATCTTAAGCTTAACATGTCGAAAAGAGAGCTCATTATTTTCTCCCACAAACCATTCCTCTTCTGAATTGCTATGTTTTTGTTGAGGGTACTACTTTGCTTCCAGTCACTAAGGTTTGAAACCCCAGTGTTACACTTGACTCTTTCCTATCCCTTTCCCTATATATCAAATTAGGCAGCTAGGTGGCACAGAGGATAGAGTTTTGTGCTTGGAATCAGGAAGATGCAGCTTTGTGAGTTCAAATCTGACCTCAGATATTTACTAGCTATACATCTCTGGGCAAGTTACTTAACCTTGTTTGCTTCAAATGACACGGAGAAGGAAACGGCAAACCATTTCAGTGCCTTTGCCAAGAAAACCCAAATGGGGTCTCAAAGAATCAAATAAGACTAAAATAATTGAATGACAAAATAGTTCTAACATTGATTATTTCAATTAAATCATTTTTAAACCTCTTTGTCTTTGACTTTATATTTATATTGCAATACTAGTGCATATTTTTTACTCTGCTTTCTTTGCAATGTATCATTTTCATACAAGTCTTCTCAGAGAATTTTTTTTCTGAATTTTTAAAAAACATTCATCATCCTTTGCAAAAACAATAATGTTCCATTATATTCTAATACCATAGTTTCTTAATCTCTCCAATCATTGAGCACATATTTTGTTTCTAGCCTTTTGCTGTTGCAAGTAATGTGCATTGCTTTTGTCCACGCTAGGGTTTTGTTTTTTTTTTTTTTTGTACATACTAGTCTTTCCTTGCTGTCAGCAATATTCTTGGGATACAGTGCCAGTAGGTCAAAGGGAATGGACTCTTTAGTAACTTTTCTTGCCCAATTCCAAATTCTTTTCCAGAACAGTTGAACCAATTCATAGCTCCATCAGCAGTAAATTAGCATGCTTGTCTTTCCTTAACTCTTTTACATCCTGAGATGTTTTTTTATATCTTCTGCATTTTTACTAATTTGATGAAAGACAAATGAAATTGCCAAACTTTAAAATTTTTATTTCTCAGATTTTAGTGATTTTAAACTCTTATGTACTTATTGTTTTAAAAAATATTACTTAAAAATAATTAATTAATACATTTCAGGACAGACTTCCAGGAGCCAAGATGGCACAGTAAGGAGTAAGTCTATGTAATTCTCCCATACTCACCTCCTAACAACCATAAAATAGCACCCCAAAACAAATCCTGGACCAGCAAAAAGATGGGATAAAACAATCTTTTAGCCTAAGAAACATGAAAGATCAGCAAGAAGGGTCTATCTCACTTAGGTAAAAGGGGAGCACATTCCAGGATAAGAAGTGTCCCAGCATACCAGCAGCATTCCCCATTGCAGCAAACCAGTGGGAGACCCTGAACCCCAGGATAGTGGAGTAGGCACATGCCAACACCAGGACCCCCATGTGTCTTAGCATAGCCATGGGAACTGGAAGACTTCAGCTCTGAGAACCACTACATGCTTTAGCACAGCCCTGGGCAAACAGACATCCTCCAACAGGAAAGAAAGTAGTCAGACCTCCATGTGATTTCCTTTAACCTCAGGGATATGCAGAAAAACTCACTGAGCTTCAAGTCATGCCAGACACCACCACTAGGACACAACTCAGCACCAGGTAAGCTGCCAGACCCTACAGCCTCTAGCAGCACCAGTCACCCCTCATCCCTTCCCCTCAGCATAGCACTACACACTAGGGTCCCCCAGGGAGCCCAGGTTAACATCAGGTAAACAGCCAAGGTCTAAAGACACCGGCACAAGAAGCTTCAGACTGTACCCCTTCCACATTGGGAGAAGAGCTCAAATTTAAAAGAAAGGGAAAAGGCCATAAGAAAAGATCAGCAAAAAACAACAACAGCAAACAAAGAATCTGACTATAGCAAGTTATTATTGTGACAGGAAAGACCAAGACACAAACTCAGAAGAGGACAACAATGTCAAAACATCTATGGGAAAACCCCCAAAGAAAAATGGGAAGTGGTTTCAAACCTAGAAAGCACTCATGAAAGAGCTCAAAAAGAAGCTTTAAAATCATATAAGAGAGGTAGAAGAAAAAAATAGGAAAAGAAATGAGAGTGATGCAAGAGATTTATGGGGGGAAAAGTCAACAACTTGGAAAAATGCTTAAAAAGTAGAATTGGCCAAATGGAAAAGGAGATACAAAAATCTACAGAAGAAAAGAACTCTTTAAAGAGTACAATTAGTCAAATGGAAAAGAAAGTACAAAGGCTAATTGAGGAATTGTAAAAGTACTCCATGAGGAAAATAACTGACCTGGAATATAGATTCAGGACAGAACAATGTAAGAATCATTGAAAAACATAATCAAAAGGAGGACCTGAACAGCATCTATCAATAAATTATTAAGGAAAACTGTCCTGATGTCCTGGAAGCAGAGGACAAAATAAGCTTTGACAGAATCCACTGATTACCTCAGGAAAGAGATCCCAAAATAATGTTCCAAGGAACATTATAGCCAAATTTCAGAACTGTCTGGTCAAGAAAAGCATTCTACAAGTTGTCAGAAAGAAACAATTCCAATATTGGGCAGTCACAATCAGGATTACACAGGACTTGGCAGCTGTAACATTAAAGCATCAGAAGTAACAGAACATGATATTCCAGAAGGCAAAGGAGCTAGGGCTAGAATCACTTGCCCTACAAAATTAAGCATTAATTAAATTTAAATAAAATTGAAAATTAAAATTAATCAGGAGAAAAATGGTCTTTCAATTCATTCAATGAAATAAAAGGATTTCAAGCTTTCATAGGGAGAAAACCAGAACTAAACCAAAAATTTCACCTCCAATATCAAGACTGAAGAGAAGCATAAGTAGGCAAAAAGAGAAAAGAAAACATAAAGAATTTAATAGAGCTAAACTATTTACAACCCTACCTGGGAAGATGATACTTGCAATTCTTTAAAAAAAATTATCACTACTAGTACAGCTAGAAGGAATATTCACAGACAGAGGCTATGGGTATAAGTTGAATTTGAGGGAATGACATAAAAAATATGGGATGAGAATGAATGAGGTAAATTATCTCACATGAGGAGGTGATAAAAACCCATTGCTGAGCAATGGAAGATGGGCAGGTGGGCGACAAGCATGACTTGAACTTTATTCTCATCAGTATTGGCTTAAAAAGCCAATACTGTATATACAATCAATTGAATATAGAAATCTATCTTACCCAACAGGGAAGTAGGAGAGGAGGAGATCAACTAAAGGGGACTGACAGAAGGGAAGACAGATCAGGAGAGGTGGTAGACAGAAGCAAAACACTGGTGAGGAGGGAAGGGATGAGAAGAGAGGACAGACAGGAGGAAGACTAGGATGTAGGGAAATACACAGTTATTAATCATAATTGTGAATGTGAATGGGATGAACTCTCCCATAAAATAGAAGTAGTTAGCAGAGTGGATCAAAAGCTAGAATCAAGAAACACACATGAAGCAGAAAGACACACATAGAATAAAAGTAAGGGGCTGGAGCAGAAGCTATTATGCTTCAGCTGAATTAAAATATATATATATATATATATATATATACATACATATATATATACATATACACATATATCAGCAGGGGTAGCAAAGTAAAAGCAAAAGCAAAAATAAACCTAAAAGTAAAAGCAAAGTAAAAGCAAAAATAGACCTAATTAAAAGAGATAAGGAAGGAAACTACATCTTGCTAAAAAAAAAAAAGGTACCATAGACAATGAAGCAATATCAATATTAAACATATGTGCACCAAGTAGAATAGCATCCAAATTCTTAATGGAGAAGTTGTCAGTTACAGGAAGAAATACACAGCAAAATTATACTAGTAGAGGACCTCAACTGTCCCCTCTCAGAACTCAATAAATCCAACCAAAAATAAACAAGAAAGAAACTAAGGAGGTAAATAGAATATTAGAAAAGTTAGAAATGACAGACTTTTGGCATGGTTTAGACATAAAGAGTTATACCACAAGCAGATTAGACAGGCAGTAAATAGTCAACCTGCCAGATTTATGGGCAGGGGAAGAATTCATGACCAAATAAGAGATAGAGAGTATTAAAAATGTAAATCAAATATTTTTATTATACTAAATTAAAAAGGCTTTTGTACAAACAAAACCAATGCAAACAAGATTAGAAGGAAAACAGAAAGATAGGAAACATTTTTTTACAATAAATGTCTCTGATAAAGGCCTCATTTCTCAAATATATAGAGAACTGAGTCAAATTTATAAGAAGATAGGCCACTCCCCAATTGATGAATGATCAAAGCATATGAACAGACAGTTTTAAGATGAGAAAAATCAAAGTATCTATAGGCATATGAACAAGTGTTCTAAATCACTTTTGATTAGAGAAATGCAAATCAAAACAACTCTGAGATACCACCTCACACCTATCAAATTGGCTAATATAACAAAAAAGGAAAATGATAAATGCTGGAGAAGGCATGGGAAAATTGGGACACTAATGCACCGTTGTTGTTGTGAACTGATCCAACCATTCTGGAGAGCAATTTGCAATTATGCCCAAAGGGCATACTGTATATACCCTTTGATCCAGCAATACCACTATTAGTTCTGTATCCCAAAGAAATCATAAAAAATGGGAAAAGGACCTATATATGTAAAAAAACATTTATAGTAGCCCTTTTCATGGTGGTAAATATTGGAAATTGAGGTGATGCCCATCAATTGGGCAATGGCTGAACAAGCTGTGGTATATGAATGTAATGGAATACTATTGTGTAATAAGAAATGATAAACAGGTAGATTACAGAAACACCTGGAAAAACTTGTATAAACTAATGCAAAAAGTGAAATGAGCAGAACCAGTTCTCAGCAACTTCAGCTCTTCTCAGCAACACAATGATACAAGTACAAAGGATTCATGAAGGAAAATGCTATTCATAACCAGATCAAGAACTGATGAACTCTGAATGCAGATTGAAGCATATTTGTTTTCACTTACTTTATTCTTTATTGTGTTTTTTTCTTTTGATTTATTACTTCTTTCACAACTGTGACTAATATGGAAATATGTTTTACATGATAGCACATATGTAACTTGTATCAAATTTCCTACTAGTTTCAGAAGAGGGGAGGGGAAGAAAGGAGAAAAAGATGGAACTCAAAATCTTGTGAAAATAAATGAATGCTAAAATTTTTCTTGACATGTAACTGGGGAAAAGATAAAATACTATTAAATATTAAAAGAAACCTTTTAGTACCATGCCTTTAAGGGATATCTCAAGTCATCAGGGATTTAATAGACATCTACCCTGTGCAAGACATTGTGATAAGGACTAGAGATACAAAGAAAAACAAAAGCAGACACTTCTCTTGAGGAGCTCAAAATTTATTGAGCAGACAAGAAAATAGCTATGTAAAATGAGCTGTTTATTTTCCTAGGAAAAAGAGTGTTGCTATACATGGAGTTACCTACTTTGATGAAATGTCAGGTCTGAAGAAAATAAAATAAGTAAAATATCACATCAATTTCCCATTTGGATACTTTTTCTCTATCCACAATTGTGAAAAAATAAAATGATATTGTCTTCTGTATTATTTTAAATTATACTTTTTATTATGGACACTTGTTATTATAATATGGAAAAACACCAAGAAACCTGAGCATTTCTCTTTACAAAGAACAGGATAAGAGGACTGCATATGAAGCCATGGATGTCCATTATGTACAGCATTATAATAATATATTTCACATTTTTTCACTGTAATTCAGCAGTATCCTATCTGTTTCTGCTCCTGAATTTCCTTCTCTCTAGTGTTTATTTTTGACAATTCATTGCCATTTCTTTTTCTTCTTCCTTTAATTCTCGTATCCTTATCACTATTCTCTCAACTCCACTCCATCAAAAATCAAAATAAATTCAAAAACTCATACCTTATTTTGAGGAGTAGAATAAAGAACATTATCATGGACACTTTTCATGGGTAAGGGAGGCAGGCTGGTCATGTAAGGAAAGTGAGCTATAACAAGTAGACACTCAAAGTGTCACCTTACTCTCCAGGAAAAAGTAAAAAGAACTAAACCAAGGTGTTCAATGTCTATGGGATGCTATAGAGTATTTAATGAAAATGTGGGTGGGAATGGCACATGATGAGAAAGCATGAATGAGTTTGTGGTCATCACAGGTAAAGCAAGTATCTGGTAGATCAGATGAATGTATAGTTGGAGTCTGTAGGAATCCTTGGGTTGATGGTTTAATTATGGCTGAAAAGATGTGTAGATAGATAGATACATAGATACATAATAGATATATACATATAGATAATATTTATTAGATACATATAGATAATATTTAATTCTGACTGAAAAGATGTGTAGATAGATAGATACATAGATACATAATAGATATCTATCTACATGATAGATAGATAGATATACTAAAAACAATACTTACCAGTGCTTCTGTGATAAACATAGCAGCCAAGATATGAGTCATTTGGCAACCCCAGCATCACTAGTTTGTCACACCAACTGCTATTAATAAGAACTCACATTTGTATATTGCCTAAAGTCTACTAGAATAAGTAGTTAGGGCAAACATTGTTTTCTTTTTACAGATCAAGAAGCTGAGGCTAAGAGAAGTATATGATTTGCCTCAGATCTAGTAAGTCAGATGAAAAAGCTTGGACTTGACTGTAGGTCAGATACAAAAGCTAGTGTTCATTTTTTTATATCCTTATTTCTATATCCATCTCTATCTGCATCTTTATTAACATAGGAATGGTGAGCACTGAACTTTGCATCAGACCTATGTTCCAACCCAGGCTCTTTTTATGATTTGTTAACTATATGATCTTATTCAAATCATTTCTCCTTCCTGAGCACCAGTTTCTTCTATAAAAAGAAAATATTAATGCTCATACTGCTTGATTTTTTTTTTTGGTAGAATAAACAGTGCTGAAAAAAGTAACTTCTCCCGGGCAGTGTGAAAGGCAGTTGTTGCTAATGTTGCCAAATGATTCAGATTTGACTGACTTGATTGGTATTTTTATCACAGAATCACTGGTAAGAATTTGGGTTGTCTAACCAAGGTGCCAAATTGGATGGGGATTTTGGGCAAAGACAGTGTGGGAGACTCTCTTAATGATAAGTAATTTTTATAGCTTCTGTCTGTGTGTGGGTTTGCTTTTATTTTGATAACCTTTAATGTGCTTGATTTGTTTGTTGGTTTCAATTTTTTAGCTAGAATTGAAGGTTATATTTTGGATAAGGTCATGGGATGGAAGTGGGGCTGAGACTTTTCCTGTCTATCTTTAAATCAGACCATGTGGATAGCTCTGCAGGTAAGTACTGGAAAGGACTACCAGCAGTGGGGTAACTAAGAAGCATCTGGTCAGTGAAGAGACTATCTAGAGGTTGTAAGGAGTATACCACTAACCCTTTCAGGAAAACCTAGAGAGAGTGTATGAGGTTGCTAAATCAGCTTGGTGCTCTAGGAGTAGAACCCATTAAGCTAGCTCTCCTTAGAGGTTATTCTGACAATTAATCAACCTTTCCATTTTTTATTGAAGGCCAATCAATTACACTGCTTACTAAACTCAATCCTGATTCACTGACTGGCCTGCTGATGAGTTGTGCCAATTATAACCTGAAGGAAGATGAGGACAAGCCAGTATACAGGAATGACCAATGAGAAAGGAGGCAGAATTTGCTGCTTGAAGGTGAAAATGTGCCTTCTCATTTCCCTCTTTTCTTTCTTCATATCCAAGCTCTTGATATAGCATTAGCCTGTTTTCCCAAGTCAAATCAATGTAACTAGTAAAGTGTAAAATGTTTGGCCATTATCCTGATGATCTTTGTTCCGACATTTCTGACATCTAAATTTACTGATATTGATATTATAAGACATTTTATGTTTTCATTTGTTTAAACTAAATTTGTAGCTTAGCTTATTGATTTTGCAATCAAAGCATAGTTTACTGCAGGGTTTATCAAATGAACTTTTAAATACACATATTCATTCACTCATGCCTTAATTCAACAAGCATTTGTTAAAGGTCTATTGTGTGGCCAGTCTTGTGTTAAAGACTGTGAGGATTCATTTTTAAAGCAGAAGTTATCATTTGTGCCTTCTAACTCCTCTGAGAAACTGAGTCAAGATATACACATATAAAATAAATAAAGAACAATTCAAATTTGAGAGAGAGAGAGAGAGAATATGATATAGACCTTTAATAAAAGAATGACAAATTTCATAGTAAACTAAAGATCAGCATGGTATAATGCAAATCTGTGAAGGCTTCACAGTTAAAGAAGTCCTTAAGTGATGTTTTAAGGAAGTGTGGGATATACATAGCTAGAAAGAAAGAATAAGTGCTGGTGAGGGGGCCTGCATAAGAAAAGGCAAATAGGTGACCATGAACTTGGTATGCTGCCGGACCATCCTAACCTAAACAGTAGTTTATATGGGAGAAGTAAAAAAAAAATAAGTTGTCTAGGAAGATTGGAACTGGTTAGTGGAGATCCTTCAATGTCATTCTTACGAGTTGAATGCAACATGTTTGATAAATTCACATTCTTAAAGAAGAAAAGTTCTATGATAAAAATATGGTTTTAGGAAATCTAAGAAGGCAGTAAGCAAGTAAGGGATAAAGTTAAAGCTTTGAGTCAGAGCCTGGAGTCAGGAAGGCATCTTCCTGAGTTCAAAACTGTCCTCAACACTTCCTGTGTGACCCTGGACAAGTCACTTAACTCTGTTTGCCTCAGTTTCCTCATCTGTAAAATGAGCTGGAGAAGAAATGTCAGACCACTCCAGTATCTTTGCTGAGAAAACCCCAAATAGGATCATAAAGAGTCAGACACTCCTGAAAAATAACAAAACAGCAATAAAAACAAATCTCATGTGGAAACTATTACAAAGTGTCTGGCTCATAGTAGGTGCTTAATAAATGTTCATTGGATGATTGATTTATTAATTGATGGTAACTATACTGGAATGAAGTAATGAGGGCTTAGTCAAAATGGTGGCAATGAGAATGGAGATTATAGATGAACTAAGATATTGCAAAAGAGAAATTGATCCTAAATATAAAAGTGGAGGTGTCATTGACAGAAATAGGGACATTAGAATGAGGAATTAATCAGAAAGTTAGAAGTGGTGGGAGTAGAGAAGGGTCAGAAAATTAGAAAGACAATTTGAATTTTAAGTGAGAAAGGAATATCCAAGTGGCAATAATGTTTATTAAGAATTTACTAACAAACTTGGGAAGTGATGAGAGTTGGAAATGTAAGTTTGAAACTCAATAGCATAAAGGTGAAAGGTTAAACTATGTTTATAAAAGAGCTTTCAATTCCAAGAGATTGTGACCTTTGCACTCCCTTCCAGTTCTAAGATTCTGTGATGTGAAGATTAATGTAAAGGAAAAATTAAAAATCTAAGGATAAAACCATGTGGGCTGCCAGAGTTAGTGGGATGTGGGGTGGAGTGGAGTGAAGAAAGAGAAAGAGGAGTCATCAGGGGAGAAGATGAAAGATAGGAAAAATTGGTATGTTTTCCATGGAAGCCATTCAAGTCAGCAAAGAATTTATCAGATGTTTACTATATGCCAGGCACTGTGCAAAGCATTGGGAATAGAGATATGAACAGGAAGAAAAACAGTCTCTATCCTCAAGGAATTTACATTCCAATGGGGAAGACAATACATAAAAGAAGCATAAGGGGATAGGATTGGAGAGATGAAGGTGCTTGACAGGAGAGTATCATAGGAAAAAGTCTAGAGAATTGGGAGTGCAGCCTGAAAAAGGTTGAACACATGACTCTGCTTTCTGTTAAAAACAGAGGTTCTGGGAGGAACTAATCAGAGGGAGAGAACACAGGGATGAAAATTACCACCAATGTGAGAAATCCGTAGGTGAGTAAACTTCCATGGCAAAGATATTTCTTTTCCATGGTAAAGAAAGTCCAGAGAATCAATAATGAAGCCTAGATAGGAATGCTACTGTATTTTGGATTAAAGAGACTACTATGTTCTTTATAATGTTACAGGGGAAACTTCAGTTGATATACAAACAAAAAATATTCATACTTTTTAAAATGTATGTGACCATTTTGTTACAAGACTGATGTGGATTCATCAGAATCAAAAAAGAGAAAAACTTTGAGACCAACGTGTCTGTGGTTATTTCAATATAGGCAATGTCCCATTGTGATAAAGAAGTAATTTCCATGATGATGGTGAAGTTGTCAAAGATATTTGTAATAAAGAGAACTAGTAGAGTTATCTATGACCTTGGCATAGAGAAGACTAAGTAGACAATATTATTGATGATTGCAAGATGGTGGCATAGACAAATGGATTTTAATGTATGGATATTTGTACTTAAATAAACATTCATTTTCACAGGATTACAGATTTAGATCTTGAATGAACCTTAGAAGCCATCTAGACTAAATTGCCTCATTTTACAAGTAACAAAACTGAGACCTGGGCAAGCTAAGTGACTTGCACAAAGTCATACAAGTAATATCAAAGGTGGATCATGAACCCTGGTTCTCTGATTCCAGGGCTACCACACATTCCATCATACCATTAATTTCTTTTAATATTTCAAACAAAAATACCAGAGAAGGTCTGCTTTTTAAATTATCGCATGTAGTCAGTAGGGTCTGGCAGATAGAAGATTATGCAAAAACTGCAACTTAATATATATTTAGCAGAAAATGATGTTTTAGTGCCTATCATGTTACTATTATTTTTATTATGGATTTAAATATACAAAAGCCAGCAGATGTATTTGGGAAAACCAATGGCCTGAGGGTTAAGGGACCTATTTTCTATTCTTGGCATTGTGAAAAAAGGTATATAAACTTAAAAAAAATAGATTTAGCTTCTGTATACATAAGGTATCATGTATAGGATGAGGAGATTGGAACACATGGTCTCTGAAGTTTCTACAGCTCCAAACTTGTATGACTCCAAATTTTTAAAAAGGTTTTAAAACTAATTTTTAAGAGAATTCCAATATGCTGTGGTAGAAAGAAAAGTGGAATGGGAGTTAGAAGGTTATTCTAGCTAATGATCACCAATGATTATTTATATGACTCTGGATCAATCATTTAACTTTCCTTTGTATCATTTCCCCATCTCTGATGCACATAGTATAAACTAAATGACTTCTAAGTAACCATTTCCTTCTAAAATTCTGTAATTCCTAGGAAGATATCCTTTGAATGTTATTATCTTATTTAAAAAAAGTCTGTCCCAAAATCATTCAAGAAAAGCTAAGGAAACATAATATATTTCTTTCCTAATTTTAGAATCCAGAATGTCATAAAGAGGTATGAAATATTAAGGTCTTTGTTTTTGTCCTTTGGCCCACATTATAGGCACCTTCATATATGATTTTATTTTTTTTTCACATTCATTTTGTATATGTTACCTTTTCCACTAACTGACACATTAATGTCCTTTTCTGAACTAAGGACATACCTTATTTATATGTGATAGCAACATCATAAATTGCCTGAGCTATTGAAAACAATAAACTGAGAATGTTACAGAAGGAGCCAGTGCCTTTCATTGGTATTATCTCTTTCAAGATGACAGGCTATCTCAGGAGGCTGGCGAATTCTTAGTTGTACGAGTTTGTGACTAATAGCTGGTTTGATGTGACAAGAACTGGCTGTCTTGGGAAATTGAACCATCTTTAAACTCAATACCCTTTGTGTCTCATTCTTTGTAGGTTATTGTTCTGATGTCTGAGGGGACCTCTTTTACAGTTTGCATTCACAGACAATATGAGATCAGCAAGAACTCTGTAGTTTTACTGTCTTTATTGATTTGTTGCCATTCTAGCTGGTAGCTAATTTCCTTGTTAGCAAACATTTTAAGAGCTATATACATACATACATATACATATATTTTATATATATATATATATATTTTAAGTCAGCTTTAACTGAGATACTTTGATACTTTGATTTGGGACCTCATTTGCCTCATCCATAAAAATGGGATTGAACTGGATAATTTCTAGCTCTAAGCCCTGTTCTCCTACTGATGTGGGCATTCCCTCCAATGGGAAAAACCAACCCATTCATTTCTTTTCAGTCTATGATTCTGAAAGGAGATACCTTATTCAGTTGAAGCAGAATAGATGAGGGATGGTGGTGGAGTCATATTGAAAAGGTAACAAACTCATCTGAATAAAAGTCATGGAAGCATGCTCAGGAGTGCATTTGCTTGGAGATAAATGGAAGCAGAAACAGAGGTGATATTGTCATTAGAGTAAATTATAGAACATCCAGGAGGAAAGGTAGAGGGAAAATAAATAAAGAGTTTGAGTGAAAAAATCATACTCCTGGCACAGAAATCTAATGAGGGACTTCAATTATCCAGATATTGACTGGAAGGTTTATTTTGTCTAAATTGAAGCTGCTAGTAAATGTTTGACTCTTCTTTAAAGTAATTTCCTCCCTCAAAAAGTAAAGAAGAAAGTCTGAATTTTATTCTCAGTAACATGGAATAACTGGTTGCCATGGTGAAGCTAATGTGAATTTTGAGAAATGAAGACTTCCAGTTGGAATTTTTGTTATAGGAGAGGAAATTCTATAGGTAGTTCGAAATGCATTTTAAAATTTAAAAGGTTCAAAGAAAAAATTGATAAAATTACTATGGACCAAAATTATATAGATAAAGTCAAACTATGAGCAACAGAAAACTTTCTAAAATGAAATTCTGAAAAGCAGGAGAGAAATAATTCTGATGATGAGAAAAGAGCAGAGTTCTCTTAGGCAACAGATCTGGATGTGTCAACCAAATGATGTTTGAAAAAGACAGAGACAAGAGAAATAATAACATGTAATGGAGGATGAATACGAGCATGCATGGGACTGTCTTGTATGAATGAGGTCAAGTGGGTGTTAAAAGTTAGAGTGACCTAAAGCAAGTAAGGTTAGCTAAAATAACCAAAGGGCAATTTCTCCATTTCTCTGTCCATAACTGAGAAAAGGAGAAGATAGAAGAAGAGATAGGACCTCTTTCCAAGGTTGACCCATCAATGAGTATTTATTAAAGAGTTTCTTCTTGTTGTTCATTCATATCCGACTCTTTGTGACCCGTTTTCTTGGCAAAGATACTGAAGTGGTTTGTCATTTCCTTCTCCAGTAGATTAAGGCAGATTAATTAACTTTCCCAGGGTCACACGGCTAATAAGTGTCTGATGCTAGATTTGAACTGAGGTCTTCCTGACCCAGACCCAGAACTCTATCCATTGAGCTACTTAGCTGCACCTCATTAAGAGACCACTATGTTCTAAATACTCTGTTATGTGCTGGAGATAAAAGTACCAAAAATGAAATAATCCCTACTCACAAGGAGCTTCCATTCTAATGGAGAATATAAATATACATACACATACATATACAACCATATATATACATATATATGTGTGTGTGTATATATATATATATATATATCTGTGTGTGTATACACATACACATATATAGGTATGTATTTGTATGTATATTATATTACATGTACATACATATCATATGTATTATATAATATTATGTATGACTATTATATATATTTATCATAAGTATAAAATTAATTTGGTTTGATATAGTGAAAAATATTAGCAACTACAATGTTAAAATTGAACAGACTTGTAGTGTGTTCTCCCTTGCTGGAGGTCTTTGAGCAAAGGCTGGAAAAAAAGCATATGTCAAGCATGGTTTAGAATGAATTCTTTTTGAATTTGGCATCAGGCATATACTAGTTGTGTGAACCTGGGTGAGTAAATTAACGTCTCTCAACCTCAGTTTTTCCATTTATAAAATAAAAATAATACTAGTGTTTGTACCACAGGGCTATTATCAAATTAGTTAATGTATATAAAGCATTTTGCAAACCTTAAAGTAAAATGTATTGTTATCGTTATCATTATTATTCAGGTTGAATAGAATTACTTCTTAGATCATAGGGCCTGTCTCACTCTGATATTCTGAGATTATGTGATTCTGATTCCTTCTACAAATACTTTATGGATTTTCTATAACATTTACTACCAGAGATCTTCCATTTCTTCTTATAATGTTCTGTGTATAACATTGAAAGAATCAAGGATTCCAATTATAATCCCTTGCTCTTTTCAAATGACTGACTTACCTCCTTTACTTCTATTATATACCCTTGAATATGTATTTTGTGTAATTTCTTGTGTATATTATCTTTGGGGAAATGCTTCGAAGTACTTATAACCACTAAGAATTTTTTCTTTACCTTTTGGTCGAGGGTCAACTGCAACTTTTGTACTCATGACATTGAGACATACTAGAATACATAGCCATGCAGCATCATCAGAAGGATATTGTTGTGGGGAAAAATGGTTGTTGTGTTAGGGAGCAGCTTGAGATTGCTAAAAAGCATCAATAATTTCCCCAAATGTCATACAATATGCTCTCCTATTCAGTTCTTGTTCTAGCTCATTCTCCATTGGGATTGACTCTTCAAGACATATTTTTATTTCTTTCCCTTTCCCCTTTATTTTTGTTCTTTCCTTCTTCCTTCCTCCCTCTCCCTCTCCCTCCTTCCCTTCCTCCCTCCCCCCCTCCCTCTCTCTCTCTCTCTCTCTCTCTCTCTCTCTCTCTCTCTCTCTCTCAAAACCCAGGGCCACTTTTATGTCACTTTGAGGTACTAGGATAGACTAATCACTTGTTTATGGACCACATACCAAGTTGACCTAACAATGCACTGCAATGTGTGTGTTCAACATAATATCATATCATCTGACAATAAGTGCATCTGTAGAATCTCTCCATCTGTGGGGAAACCCTCTTATATTTGGATTTGGGGTACTATGTTTTCCTGGATACTGGAGAATATGTCTGGCAAGAATATATCTCCCTATATTATGTCATGAAGCATATTTGTGATCAGACAGTCATTGGATTCCTTCAAGTCTCATCTAAGATCCTACATTCTATAAGAGGATCTTCCCAGTCTTCCTCACCATTAGTGTCTTCTCTCTGAGACTGTTTCAAATTTACCATGTATCTTGTGTGTACATGATTGGTGGTGTGCCATCTCCCTCATTAGAATGTAAACTCCATGAGGGCGGGAGCTAGTTTTGTTTTTCTTTGAATCTACCCTGCTTGCATGTCTGAAATTTAGTAAGTGCTAAATAAATAATTGTTGATTGATTAAACACAATTATCATTTGAATTGTATTATTAAGGAATGTTAAAATATGCATGGCAATCACCTTATTAGAGGAGAGTATTTAAAGCTCTATTTTTCTTTACCAAGGCAAATAATCTTTTGGAATTAATAGTCAATAAATGGAATAGAATATTGTATTAATTCTACCTCTTAAGAATTTGCATAACTTGTGGTATGCACAAATTAGTTGCCTGTTATTTTATTTGATGAAGAATACCTTCAAGGTGGGTATAGATTATTTTCAAATTTTTGATAGGTGAAAAAGCTGGCACACAGTTGATAGTTGCTAATGTATTTTTAGGTGACTTTGGGTGGAGAAAGGACATAATAATATGATGTGTGATGTTTCCTCATTCTTTTAGGATTGTCTTTTATTTGAGATATTTTGGAAATAGATTTAAGAATGTCTTCAAAGTGGTACTACTTCCAGCACAGTTTTCAATTACATTATGTCAGGTCTATAGTTTCTCCTGACTTTTTTTTTCTTCTTACGGTAGATTTTTGCTTCCTCCTGTAGCACATAAATATCAAGGAATTGGGAATTCAAGAGTCAGGCTTCCACTATCACAAGAAATCTAATTAGTTTACCACAGATATTCTGGTAAATCTGGTCCATGTCACACTTGTTGGCAGGCTTTTTCTAACTTAATTTCTATAAGTTCTCAAGATGAACCAGTTTAGTTGCCTATCACACTAAGTTTCTGTAGGCTTGTTCCCCCAGAACTGTTTTTCACTCTTTAGTGAAGTGATGCTATTCATAGTTATCTTCCATTCTCCTTGATAATACATTTTTAAAAGTCCTTGTATTCTAGATTGCCATGGCCCCTATATCCCACGTCCCTCCCTCTCAAAGAGATAGATTGTTTATTGGACAAGGCAGTTTCTGGGCTTTTGTGAGCCCAGATGAGTAGCTCAACTGAGTTGGGAGGCAACATGGCCTAATAAATTTTTTTAAAGGAATTGAATCCAATTCCTACCACCATAATTTATTAACCATGTGACTTCAGGAAAGTCATTTAACCTTTCAGGCATCCTATTCCCTCATTTATGAAAAGAAGTTATAGCTTTTCAGAGGATGTCCTTTCTCTTTCTAAACTTGTGATCCTAATTGTATAAATCTTCATTAGGAAATAATACTATCTCTTGGAGGGAGTGGGAAGAGGAAAACTGAGAAATGTTAGGTGATCTAAAAGAGAAAAGTTATTAAACTATTGAAAAATCAAAAGTCATCTTCCTCCACTGTTCAAAGTTCCATACTATAATCCTTTTCTGATGAATTCAAGCGATTAGACTCCAGGTCACTTGCAAAAATGTCCCGCCTTTTTCCCCATCAGTGATACTAGATTTTTCAAATCCCTGAATATTCTTCCATCTTTACTATAACAAAAGTGTTATTACAGAGCTGATGTAATATGATGATGCTTGCAATAAGTAGCATATAGATTCAGTAGAGTTATGGAAAAGTGTTTTCTGTTTAGAAAGATGAACACTGCATATGAGATTTGATGCAAGTCACACACTAGACCTATCCCTAGAATTAGTCTATTTTAAAGGCATTGTTTTGCATCACAAATTTATGTTAATATCAGTGTGCCTTGAATAGTCACATATGCATGAATACACATATATGTAAATATGTGTATGTGCACATGTGTGTATTCATGGATATATGTACATAATGGACACAATAATGCAAGGCATTACACAATTAAATGTCCAGATGATTATAATAGACAATTCATACTTATTGAAGGCAGGGACTGTGTCTTACTTACATATCTATTTCCTTCAATATCTGGTATAGTTGAATTATCGATCTAGGGGTTCAGAGAAATGGGGCATGAATTTGAACCAAATCAATCTGGAAGAGCCTAGGTAAGGAGGGAGAACATGAAACACATGAGTAGAACTTGGGTAACATATTGTTATATGAATATATGGATAAGTATATGTGTGTCTATGAGAGAGAGACAGAGAGAGAGACAGAGAGAGACAGAGAGAGACAGAGAGACAGAGAGAGAATAATGTCTATTAATAATGAAAATAATTGAGTCAGGAAGAATTGGAATCAATCTCAAATTTGAACCATACACATGCTATAGATACACATATATGCAGCTAGGTGGAAGAATGAGTAATTTTGGTCTTGTAGTCAGGAAGATATATGAGTTCAAATCCTTCCTCAGATGCTTCCTAGCTGTATGACTCTGAGCAAGTTACTTAGTGTCTCTCAGTCACAGTTTCCTCATCTGCAAAATGGGGATAATAATGCATCTACCTCACAAAATCTTTCAAGAACTATATAAATGTTAGCTGTTGTTATATATAATATTAAACATGTATGTTATATGTTTATTGATTGTGGAGAATACATATACTGTACTACATTATAATGCATGCTACATATATTTGAAAATGTATGGCCATGTTAATTATGGATTTAACAATTAGTATTTCCTAGGTACCTTTCCTGTCTGGAATTATTTCCTTTTTCTTGAGAAAATTGATTCAACTAAGTCTATGCAACCACAGGAATGAGGCACAAAATTGTGGGGTCCTTAGTTTTCTGCCTGAGGCTACTTATGCAGCTGTTTTAACTCTAGACAGCTAAATAGCTCATTCAATTGCCATGGATTTCTTAACTGTTCCCTGTTAATGTAGTACAGATGTGCATCTCTCACATCATCATTAAAAGTTGTGTTTAAATAGTCATGACCAAAGAAGAGGTGCCATTCCACAAATAATAATGACAATAGCCAGCACATTTATGGAACTTCAGAAGTGGGACATATCTTGGGGGCCATATAATCTAGTCTGTAACCAACAAAGAATCCCCTCTATAACATTTCTAACAAGTCATTATCAAACAGAGCCAAGTATTGGGAAATCCACTACCTGCCATGACATCCTTTTCTACTTTTGCACAACTCTAATTGTTAAAAAGCTTTTCCCGACATTAACCATAATTGTTCCTCTTTGCAATTTTCTTTTATCACACCTGATTCTGCTCTTTGGGGCCACAGCAAGCCTAATCCTTTCCCACAATACAGTCCTTCATATATTTGAAGGCAGCTATGATGTGTCTTCTCCTCCCCAAGTGTTCTCTCCTTCAGGCTTACCATACCAAGTTTCTTCAGCCTATCTTCATAAGATCCTTCACCATTCCGACTGTTCTTGAAGCTTTCTATCTTATCAATATCCTGCCTAACCTGTGGTGCCCACAGCTGCAAACAAAACTGCAGATATGGTCAGAGCAGGGCAGAGGACAGAAGGACTGTCACTTCCTCTTTCCTGGAAGCTACCATATTTCTCCCAATGCTGCCCACCATCATAATATCTTACTTGACTTTCTTACTAATATTTTGGAAGCCTATTAAAACTCCCAGATCTTTTTCATGCAGACCACTGCCTCACAATGTCTCCCACATCTTGTACATGTGAAGTCAATTTCTTGAAACCAAATGTAAGGCTTTATATTTATTCTTATCCAATTTCATCTTATTAGATTCAGCTAAATGTTCTAGTCTATTAAGTTCTTTATGGATCTTTATCTAGTCATTGAGCCTACTACATTAATTCACATTTGTGGCATCTGCAAATTTGAAAAGGATGTCATTTATGCTTTAATCTAAAATGTAGGTAAAATGTTAAACAACAAAGAACAAAGGACACCCACTGGAACATTAGACAGGAGATTGATTCTCAGTTAGAATTAGACCATTAATTTGAACACTTAATTAACTCTTTAAGTCCAACAATTTAGCCAGTTCTCAATTAGTCTAATTGTACTCTTTTGTAATTCAATTTTCTCCATCTTGTTTGCAAGGAAAGCATGATATTCTTTTCAAAATCCTGGCAAACTATATCTGTAGCATTCCCTCAATCTACCAGCTTTGAAACTTTATGAATGAAAGAAGTAGAAAGAGAAAAAGGAAGGAAGGGATGGAGGAAGGGAGGGAGTATGAAAAGAAAAAAGGGAGAGAAAGAGGAAAGAAAAAAGAGAAAAAGAGAATTTTTTTCTTTTCCTTTGACCTCTTTGGGGTACAGACCTATTAATGATATCACTGAGTCAAAGGGCATCCAGTATTTGAGAGCCCTTTGGGCATAGTTACAGTTTGCTCTCCAAAATGATTAGATCAGTTCATAACTTCACCAACAGTGCATTAGTGTCCCAGTTTTTCAACATACCCTTCATCATTTATTTTTCTTTCTGTCATATTAGCCAATTTGATGGGTGTGAGTTGTTTAATTTGCATTTCTCTAAACAATAGTGATTTAGAAAATTTTTATGTCACTATAGTTAGCTTTGGTTTCTTCTGAAAACCACCTGTTTGTATGAGACAGTTATCAGGAAACTTTCTATAATTTCTCCCCAGTTTCTTGTTTTCCTTCTAATCTTGGCTGCACTGGTTTTGTTTGTGCAAACCCTTTTTAATTTAATGTAACCTAAATTATCCATTTTACATTCTGTAATGTTCTCTCTCTGTCTCTGTCTCTGCCTCTGTCTCTGTCTCTGTCTCTGTCTCTGTCTCTTTCTCTTTCTCTTTTTCTCTTTCTGTTGTTTGATCATAAATTCTTCCCTTTTCCATAGATGTGAGAGGCAAAGTATTACATGTTTCCCTAATTTGCTTGGGATAGCACCTTTTATTTATAAATCATGGGCCCATTTGGACCTTATCTTGTTATGTAGTGTAAGATGTTAGTCTCTGCCTCTACTAAACTGCTTTTCAATTTTCATAGCAATTTTTGTCAAATGGTGATTTTTTTTCCCTAAAAACTTGGACCTTTGGATTTATTAAACCCTAGATTCCTATGTCATTTACTACTGTGTATTGTATACCTAATATTTTCCCCTAATCCACAACTCTGTTTCTTAACTGGTACTACATTGTTTGATGATGATTACTGCTTTGAAATACAGTTTGAGATTTGGGACTGTCAGGCCACTATCTTTCATATTTTTTTTTTCATTGATTGCTTTGATATTTTTGATTATTTGTTCTTCCATATATGTTTTGTTATTTTTTTCTAGTTTTATGAAGCAATTTTTGGTAATTTGATTAGTATTGTGCTGAATAGATTAATTAATTTAGGTGGATCTAGCCTGATCATAGTATGTGATCTTTCTAATAAATTGTTGTTATCCCCTTGCTAGTATTTTACTTACCATTTTTTTGCATCTATATTCATTAGGAAAGTTGGTCTAAAGTTTTTTTGCAATATTTTGCCTCTTCTTGGTTTAGGAACCAGAACTATATTTGTTTCATAGAAGGGATTGAATAGATCTCTTTCTGTACTTGTTTTTTTTTTATTTCAATTCATGTAGTATTGGAATCAATTGTTCTTTAAATGCTTAGAATTATCATGCAAAGACATCTGATCTTTTTTCCCTTTAGAGAGCTCATTTATGACTTGTTAAATTTTTTTTCTTAAATAGAATTATTTAATTATTCTATTTTACCTTCTGTTAGTCTGCAATTTATATTTTTCTTAATAGTCATTCATTTCATTTTGATTATCAGTTTTATTGGTATATGTAGGGCAAAATACCATTTTTGCTTAACCTTTATTGATCATGCATTCATCCTTTTAATTTTTGATACTTATAGTTTGATTTTCTTCTTTCTTTTTGTAAATCAAATTACACAGTTTTCTTCTTCTTTTTTCTTCTTTTTTTCCCCCTATAAAACCTGCTTCTAATTTAATTTATTAGTTCAATATTTTTTTAACTTTCAATTTCGTTAAATTCTACTTTAATTTTCAGGATTCAAAATTTGAATTTAGTTAAACGATGGTTAATTTGTTGTTGTTCTAGTTTGGTTTTATTTTCATGCCCCATTTATTGATATCTTCTTTCTCTCTTACCAGGGAGTAAAGGATCAAGTTTTTTTTTTCCATTATGTGGGAGACATGGGCATGTTTGTAAGCAGTGGGAAATGAGCCACTAGAGATGACAAGATTAAAAGTAATTGAAAGAGTGACCATGAGAGAGAGGATAATGTGTCAGAGGTGCAATAGAATAGGATTACTTGAACTAGTAGATAGATTTGCCTTGGTAAGGAATAAGGCCACTTCATCATGTGAGAAAGGAATGAAGGAGGAGAAAGTGACATAAGTCATCTGACCAATAGGAAAATAGAAAGAAGGGAGAAAAAGAAATCCACAGTGAATTATTTCAATTTTTTTTCTGTTGAATATGAGGTAAGGTTCTCAGTGGAGAGAGTAGAGGGAGAGGGAGCCATAGGAAGTTTGAGGTGGGTTGAAAAAAAGTATGGGAGAGACTCTATGGAGAACAGGAAAGTGAGTTGATGAGGGCATAAGAGTAGGACTGACTGGACGCTATGAGCACCTAGTTGCAGTTATAACAAATGGACCCAGTTCTTTAACCCACTAATTCTTTAGTATTGGATTATTTAGCTTCTAATTACTTTTAATCTACACTTCAAAGGCCGTCTGTTGAATGTTATATTTACTGGATTATAACCAGAAAAAAAGATGCACTTAATATTTCTACTTTTCTGCATTTTTGGTGAGATTTTATGCCTTAATATATGTTTAATTTTTGTGAATGTGCATCAACAATTGAAAAATAGGTACATTCCTTTCTATTCCTATTGAATAGTTTGCAGAGGTCTACCATAGCTAATTTTTCTAAAATTATATTAATCTCATTAACTTTCTTCTTTTTTATGTGATAATTAGATTTACTTAGGTCTGAGATGGATTTAGTTTTACTATCTACTTCCTCTAGTAACTCATTTAACTCCTGCTGATATTTGGATGCTATACCATTTGGTGCATGTTTTTACTGATATTAATTCATTATCTATGGTACCTTTTAACACCTTGATATTCTCTTTTAATAAGATTAATTTTTGCTTTGTCTGATATCACGGTTGCTCTCTTAGCCCCTTTCCCTCCTACTTCCCTGTTGGGTAAGATAAATTTCTCTACCCAGCTGTGTGTATGTATATTCTTCCTTCATTGAACCTGTTCTGAGAATAAGGCTCAAGCATTACCTGCTCACTCTAGTCATTCTCCCCCACATTATATAAACTCTTCCTTACATACCTTATTTATGGGAGATAATTTTATCCATTCTTTCTCCTTCTTCCAGTGTATTTCTCTTTCTCACCCTTCAATTCTTCTTTTGTGATCAACATAACAAAGTAGACTCACGCCTATGCGCTCTGTTCAAGTTGACTTTGCCTACTACTTTAATTGCCCTAGAGATCATAAAGTTCTTAGAAGTTAAATGCATCATCTTTCCATAAAGAAATGTAAACAATTTAACTTTGTTAAATATCTCACTCATATTTAACTTTGTTTCTCTTGAATCTTGTGTTTGAAAGTAAAATTTTCTATTCAGCTCTGATTTTTTTTATTAAGAATACTTAAAAGTCTTCTATTTCATTAAATGTCCATTCTCCACCCCCCCCCCCCATAGGATTATACTCACTTTTGCAGGGTAGATTATTTTTGGTTGTAATCCTAACTCCTTTGGTTTTGGAAATTTCATGTTATAAGCCCTCCATTAATTTACAATGCTAGCTACTAAATCTTGTGTGATCCTGACTGCAGCTCCAGGATATTTTAATTATTTATTTCTATCTGCTTTTGCAGTATCTTCTCTCTCACTTGGGAACTCTGACTTTTAGTAATAATATTCCTGGGAGTTTTGATTTTGGTATTTCTTTCAGGATGTTGTTTCAATTTTTATTTTTAATTCTGGTTCTCAGTTTTCCTTTATACTTTCTTGAAATATGATGTATGGGCTCTTTTATTTTATTTATTTAAATTTTTATTTAATATTTTATTTTTCCCCAGTTACATGTAAAAACAATTTTAACATTCATTTTTAAAACTTTGAATTCAAAATTCTCTCCCTTCCTCCCTTCTCACCCCCATATTTGAGAAGGCAAGCAATTTGATATAGGTTATACATGTGTAATCATTCAAAACATTTCCATAATAGTCATGTGAAAGAAAACAGAGCAAAAAACAAACTCAAGAAAAAATAAAGTAAAAAAAATATGCTTCAATCTGTATTCAAACACTATCAGTTTTTTCTCTGGGGGTGAATATAGCATTTTTCATCATAAGTCCTTCAGAACCATGTTGGATGATTATGTTGCTGAGAATATCTAAGTCATCACAGCTTATCATCTTACTATATTGCTGATACTTTGTAGACCGTACATTTCATGTTGCATCAGCTCATGCAAATCTCTCCAGGCTTTTCCAAGATCATCCCACTCATCATTTCCCATGGCACTGTAGTATTCCATTACAATGTATTACATGTATTCCATCGCAATCACATACCATAACTTGTTCGGCCATTCCCCAATTGATGAACATCCCCTCAATTTCTAATTCTTTGCCACAAGAAAAGAGCTGCTATAAACCTTTTTGTACATATAGGTACTTTTCTTTTTTTTGACCTCTTTTGGGCTATGGACCAGGTAGAGATATTGTAAGGTCAAAGGGTATGCATAAAGTTATAGCCCTTTGGGCATAGTTCCAAATCATTCTACAGAATGGTTGAACCAGTTCACAACTCCACCAACAGTGCGTTAATGCGCCATTTTTCCCACATCCCCTCCACCATTTGTCATTTTCCTTTTCTGTCCTGTTAGCAAACCTAATAGGTATGAGACAGTACCTCAGAATTGTTTTAATTTGCATATCTCCAATCAATAATGAGTTAAAACATTTTTTCATATGACTGTAGATAGCTTTGGTTATTTCATCTGAAAACTGTCCTGATAGTTTGATCATTTACAAATTGGGGAATGGTTCTTTTTTTTATAAGTTTGACTCAGTTATCTATATGTTTGAGATATGAAACATTTATCAGAGAAACTGGATTCATTTTTTTTCACAGTTACTAGAGTTATTTTCCTCCATGCTATTCCATCTCTGTTAACTCTATTCTCTCTCTTTTCAACCTGTCCCTCCTCAAAAGTGTTTTGCTTCTGACTTACCCATCCCACAATCTGCCCTCTCTTCTATCACCACCCCCTTTCTCTTATCCCCTTCCCCTTTTACTTTCCTGTAAGGTAAAATAGATTTCTATACTGAATTAAGTGTGTATGTTATACACTTTTTGAGCCAGTTCTGATGAGAATAAGGTTCACTCACTTCTTCTCACCTCCCTTTTTTCCCCTCCACTGTAAAAGCTTTTTCTTGACTCTTTTATGAGATAATTAACCCCATTCTACCTTTCCCTTTGCCTTTCTCCTAGCACATTCCTTTTTCACCCCTTAATTGTCCTTTTTTTTAGATATTATTCCTTCATAATCAAGTTTTCAGATAGTCCAATAATTTTTTTAATTATCTCTCCTAGATCTATTTTCCAGATCAGTTGTATTTTCCAATGAGATATTTCACATTGTCTTCCATGTTTTCATTCTTTTGCTTTTGTTTTTGTTGTTTCTTGATTTCTGATAAAGTCATTAGCTTCCATTTTCTCAATTCTAATTTTTAAGTAATTATTCTCTTCAGTGAACTTTTGTACCTCCTTTTCCATTTGGCCATTCTGCTTTTTAGGAAATTTTTTTTCTTCAGTGAATTTTTGGGCCTCTTTTTTTTTCCATTTGACCAATTCTGCCTATTAAGGCATACTACTCCTTATTGACTTTTGGTACTTCTTTTACAATTTGGCCTAGTCTGGTTTTTAAGGTGTTATTTCATTCAGTATTTTTTTGCTTTCTCCATTATCAAATTGTTGACTCATTTTTCATAATTTTCTTTCATCACTCTCATTTCTTTTCCTGATTTATCCTCTACCTCTCTTACTTGATTTTCAAAATCCTTTTTGGGCCCTTCCATGGCCTGAAATCAATTCATATTTTTCTTGGAGGCTTTGGATGTAGGAGCTTTGACTTTGTTATCATCTTCTGAGTGTATGTTTTGATCTTCCTTATCACCATAGTAACTTTCTATTGTCAGAATTTTTTTTCTGTTGTTTGCTCATTTTCCCAGCCTATGTCTTGACTTTTAATACTCTGTTAAGGTAGGGTTTTGCTTCCAGGGAGGAGGGTGCACTGTCCCAAGCTTTGGGGTTTTTTTTTTTTTATAACTGTTTTCAGAATTACTTCTAGGAACCTATAACTTTTCAGTTCTTCCTACTTGGCGTGATCTAAGGACAGGTGTATTTACTAATCTCCTGGCCTGTGTTCTGGTCTGTGAGCCACCACAAGCATTCTTTTCTCCCCTGGAACAGTGAGGAGGGTCCCTGCTCCACTGTGGCCCACCAGCTCTGATGTGCTAGTGCTCCTCCTTGCCCTGGGGCTGCCACCTAGGAACATGACCTGTATCCAAGTATGGGCAAAGCAGCAAAGTCCTGTTTCAGTGCTAACAGAGAGATCCTTGTAATCTCCTTCTGACTAATTGGTTGACCCCCTTACCACATGTGGGCTGAGTTGCTGCTGATTCAGTCACTCCCAAGGCCTGTTCTTGGTTTGTTAGGGCCGGGACTCTGCTGGCATGGCCTGTGCTGGACTGTGCTCCACTCTCACCCCCATACAAAAGACCTTTCCTACTGATTTTCTAAGCTGCCTTTGGTGTCTATGAGCTGAGAGGTGTGGAAATCATCTTTGCTGCCACTGATTCAGTTGCCCCGAGGTCTGCTTCTTGTTTTCTGGGGCAAGGTCTGCCCTGGCATGGCCTGTGCTGGACTGCACCCTCTTTCACTGTGGTGCAACAGACCTTTCCTGCTGACTTTCTTAATTGTCTTGGGCTGGAAAATTGTTTCATTCCATCTTTTCATGAGTTCTGCTGCTCTAGAATTTGTTTAGAGTCATTATTTAAAGGTATTTTGAGAGGTATGGGGGAGCGCTGAGGTGAGTCCCTGCCTTTACTCAACCATCTTGGCTCCCCTGAGCTCTTTAAAAAACAAACAAACAAACAAACAAAAAACATTACTTTCCAATAGTCCAATAATTCTCATATTATCTTTTCTTAAATTTTATTTTCTAGGGCTGTTGTTTTGAGATGTTAAATATTTCACATTTTCTCCTATCTTTCCAGTCTTATGATTTTGTTTTATTGTTTCTTGATATTTCATGTAGCTGTTAGTTTCCACTTGAACAATTTTGATTTTTAAAGAGTTTTTTTTTTCAGTTAGGTCATGCACCTCTTTGAATATTTGGCCAATTTTGATTTTAAGGAATTACTTTCTTCAGTAATTTTTGTTCCTCCTTTACCAAGATGTCATTTCTCTTTTTGTAATTTTCTTATATAACTCTCATTTCTTCCCCCAATTTTCCTCTACTACTCTGATTTTTAAAATTATTTCTCTCTTTTTCTTTAGCTCTTTTAGAAATTCTAGTGTTGTAAGAAATGATGATGGGGATGATTTCAGAAAAACCTGGTGGGGGGCTTTTTTGGACTGATGCAAAGTGAAATGAGCATAGTCAGGAGAATAATATACACAGTAACAGCAATATAATAGGGATAATCAACTGAAAAACAGTAATTCTGAGCAATAACTTCTACTTAGTTATTTAGTAACTCTAATTAACATAATTTTAAAGGATTCATGATGAAAAATATTATCTACCTCTAGATAAAGAACTGATATGCTCACAGTGAAGACAAGCACATTTTTTCTTTCCTTTTTTCCTTTTTTTTTCTTTTGGAACATGGTTAATGCAGAAATATATTTTGCATGATTTCATACATGTAATGTATGCTGTATTTCTTGCCTTTTCAATGGTTGAGGGAGGACAAAAGAGAAGGAGAGAATTTGGGAATTAAGATTAAAATGAATTTTAAAAAGAAGCACATTCTCTTCCTTAATGGAAGTATTATTGTTAAGAGTAGAATGGAGTTCTGGAATTCTTCTACCTTCTCATAATATTCTCAAAAGGCATATAGGTTATATAATTTTCTTTTCCTGCTATTTTCATTTTAAAATGTTTGTCTTTTGATATTTTTAGATTCATAATAAAAAAAGAAAATATGAAGAGAATTAAGAGGAAAATAAAAAGGCATATGACAAAACAAAGTAAAAATTGAAAACAAAAAACAAAATATAGCATATATTTTGGAAAGTTTGGAGTGTGTAATATTGAATACAAGTATTCCTGGCTATAAGTGCCGCCCTTAATTTTAATAAATTTAATTTATTAGTAGAAATCATTGAAAGCAGGAAAGAGTAGAAAGTCATTAAAATTGTACATTTGGTGCTTTCTAACATATTTTAGAACAGAAACAATTTGTAATTTTTTGCTTTAATTAAATATAAATTTTAATTTTAAAATACTAGTAAAGTTTAATTTTAATGACAATGTTATTTTAATATAACGAGATATATCTGCTGTTTTAGCCTATGTTTTATCCCAGTCTTCAAGGTATGATGGTAGGCGACTGCTGTACTATCTTGCTATTTTCTTGTTCAGTGTTTTTTTTTTCTTACTGTTTTAAAGATTTTGAGCTAATGCCATGACTGAAAATGCAGTCATAACATGTTGATTAGGTCTTGTCCAATCATGCACAGTTCTTGATCCAGTTCTTGGATGCTAGTTGGAACCTCCTTTCAGTGAAGAGTACAAGCACAGGTCCAGAAAAACATCCTTTCATATTATCATGAAAGTATTTAGCTCCTGCAATACAAGACAAGAAATACCATGTTGTTGATTACTCCCATTCTAGGGTTTTAATTAAGATCTTCACACTTCAAATGGCTTTTGCAACTTGGCAAGAGATGAAGGGGCTACTTTCTACTGACTTTTCTTTTTATGCTGGCTCCTGACAAGTGGAAAATAATGAGGGACTCACTTGATTTATTTTAGATCTTCTACCCAATCAATATTTTTTAGGCAACTACTGTGTCAGACACTGTGATAAGCAATAGGGATACAAAACGAGTCAAAAGACAGCACTTGCTTTCAGAGAGCTAACAATCTAGTGGGAGAGACAAAATGCAAATAAATATAGGCAAACAAACTATATATAAGATCAACAGAAAATAAGTAACAAAGGGAAGACCTTTAAGAATATTTCTCTTCTTTTCAAAAATATATTTAATCTTTTATTTTTCCCAAATTATATTTAAAATAATTGTGAACATTCATTTTTTTTAATTTTGAGTTCCAAGTCATCTCCTGCCCTCTATCTCCTCACTCATTATTGAAAATGCAAGCAATTTGATAAAGGTTATACATGTGCAGTCATGCAAATAATATTTCCATATTAGTAATGTTGTGAAAGAAAATCTTGACTAAAAATAAATATATATTAAAAAAAAGATTGTTTTAATTTGCATTCAGACTCCATCAATTCTTACTCTGGAGATGAATAGCATCTTTCATCATAAGTCCCTCAGAATTGTCTTGAATCATTGTATTTCTGAGAATAGCTAAGTCATTCATAGTTGATCATTGTGCAATATTGCTGCTACTACGTATAATGTTCTCTTGGTTCTACTCATTTCTCTTTGAATAATGTAACGTAATTTTTCTTCAGGTTTTTCTGAGAGCATTCTGTTCATCATTTCTTATAGGATAATAGTATTACATCACAATGGTATACCACAACTTGTTAATCCATTCCCAAATTGATGGGCATCCCATCAATTTCCAATTCTTTGCCACCACTAAAAGAGCATGCATACACACACACACACACACACACACACACACACACACACACACACGCACTGGTGTACATAAAGATCCTTTCCCTTTTTTATCTCTTTGGGATACAAACCTAGTAATGGCATTGCTGGTTCAAAGAGTTTTATAGCCACTGGGGCATAGTTCCAAATTGCTCTCCAGAATGGTTGGATCTGTTCACAACTCCACCAATAGTGCATTAGTGTCTCAGTTTTCCCATATCCCTTCCAACATTTGTCATTTTCCTTTTTTTTTTTATATTAGGGTATGGTACCTCCAAGTTGTTTTAATTTGCATTTCTCTAATCAATAGTGATTTAGAGCATTTTATATGACTATAGATAGCTTTGATTACTTCATCTGAAAACTGCTTCATAACTTTTGTCCATTTTTCAAATGAGGAATGGCTCTTATTTTTATAAATTTTAACCAATTCTCCATATATTTGAAAAATTAAGACTTTATAGAGAAATTTTCTTAATTTTTTTTTCAGTTATGGTTACTGTGTAGTTCCCTCCATCCTATTTCCCCCATTTATCCTCCTCTCTCTTTCTTTTCATCCTGTCTCTCCTCAAAATTGTTTTGCTTCTAACTACCACCTACCTCAATCCAGCCTCTCTTCTATTAGTCCCACCCCCCTTTTCTTATTCCCTTCCCCTCCTAATTTCCTGTAGAGTAAAATAGATTTCTGTACCCAATTGACTGTGTATGTTATTCCCTCTTTGAGCCAATTCTGATGAGAATAAGGTTTAAACTCTTCTCCCCACATTTCACATATTCTCCTCCACTGTAAAAGCTCTGTAGTGACTCTTTTATGTGAAATGATTTATCCTATTCTCCCTCTCTCTTTCTCCTTTTTTCCAGTACATCTTCTTTCTCACCATTTATTTTAGCTAGCATCCCATCATATTCAACTCACACCTGTTTCCTCTATCTATCTGTCTATCTATCTATCTATCTATCTATCTATCTATCTATCTATCTATCTATCTATCTATCTATCTATCTACCCTCCTTCTAACGGTCCTAAATAATGAGAAAGTTTACAAGAATCATCTTCCTAGGTAGGAATGTAAATAGTTTTAACCTTATTGAATCCTTATGATTTCTGTCTCCTCTTTATCTTTTTATGCTGCCATTTTGTCTTGTATTTGTAAATCAACTTTTCTATTCAGCTCTGATATTTTCATCAGGAATGTTTGAAAGTTCTCTTTTTAGTGGAATGTCCATTTCCCCCAAAAAGATTATGCTCACTTTTGCAGGGTAGCTGATTCTTATTTGTAATTCTAGCTACTTTGCCCTCTGGAATGTCATATTCCAAGTCCTTTTAATGTAGAAGCTGCTGAATTTTCTGTTAAACTCAATGTGGGTCTATGATATCTGAATTATTTCTTTCTGGTTGCTTGCAATATTTTCTACTTGGTATGGGAACCCTATAATATTCCTGGGAGTTTTCACTTTTGGATCTCTTTCAGAAAGTGATCAGTATTTTCTTTCCATCTCTATTTTACTCTCTGGTTCTTGGATATCAGGACACTTTTCCTTGATAATTCCTTGAAAGATGATGTCTAGGTTCTTTTTTTGACCATGATTTTCAAGTAGTCCAATAATTCTTAAACGATCTCTCCTCAATCTATGTTACAAATTGGTTGCTTTTCCAATGAGCTATTTCAAATTTTCTCCTATTCTTCATTCTTTTGATTTTGTTTGACTGATTCTTGATGTCTCATAGAGTCATTAACCTCCAATTGACCAATTCTAATTTCCAATGAATTGTTTTCTTCTGTTAACTTTTGTACCTCCTTTTCCATTTGGCCAGTTATAATTTTTAAAGACTTATTTTCTACAGTTATTTTTTGTCCTTCCTTTTCCAAGCTATTGACTCTCTCTTGCATACCTCTCATCTTTTCCCAATTTTTCTTCTACCTCTCTTATTTGATTTTTAAAATACTTCTTGAGTCCTCCAAGAAGGCTTTTTGGGCTTCAGACCAGTTTATATTCCCCTCTGAGGTTTCAGATGTGAGTATATTGACAATGTTATCTTCTGAATTTGTGTTTTGATCTCCCCTGTCAATAAGATACTTTTCTATGGTCATTGTTTTTCTATGTTGCTTCTTGCACATGTTGTTTGTCTTTTTTTTCTGACTTTTAAAGTTGATCTATGCTTCTGAGACACAGGAGATACTGTCCTAGACTTCTTGTGCTGGGGGCTAGAGGTCTGGTTACTGATTTGTTGAGGTGGGACTTGCCACTGGCTTACTGGGATGTCTCCCTTCTGTACTAGTCCCCTTCAGTCACAGCAAGAGGGACCTTTCCCATTAATCCTCCCAGCCTCAGGAGCTAAAAGACTGTGTACCTAGTCTTTCTGCTGACTCTATTTCAGGATTTGTCCTGAAATTTTTCCTGAGGGTGAGGGCTGCTTACTCTACCATCTTGGCTCCTGGAAGTCTAAATAAGTGACTTTCAAACATTCAGTCTTGGGCTTATAGCTCCAGAAGCAGAGCTGCTGTTGCTGCTGCTGTCACTGCTACCACTGCTACTACTCCTCCTGACTCAGTCACTTTTAAAGCCTGTTCCTGGTTTGCTGGTGGAGGGACTGTATTGCATGCCCTGCAGCCCTGAGCTGGACTGCACTTCTCTCTCACTCAGTTACACCAGATTCCTCCCGCTTACCTTCTAAGTTGTCTCTGGCATCTGTGGGCTGAGAAGACTGGAACCCACCACTGCTGCTGGTGATTCAGTCCCCCCAAACCTGATCTGGCTTTGCTCAGGCCAGGTCTGCTCTGCGTCATGCATGCTAGATGCTCCTCTCTCAGGCCAGTGCGACAGACCTTTCCTGTCAATCTTTCAGGTCGTCTTGGGCTGGAAATCTGCCTCACTCTGTCTCTTTGTGGGTTCTGCAACTCTAGAATTTGTTCATAGTCACTTTTTAGAGGTATTTGAAGAGATTCTGGGGACAACTCAGGGGAGTCTCTGTTTTTACTCTGCCATCTTGACTCTGCTTTCTATTCTTGTCGTTTTCTATGTGAAATCATTGTTCAGAGACCAATGTTAAATACAACATTAAAAGAATAGAACCATAACTATATTGATAATATTGCTTTAAATTGAACAAAAAACACCTAGAGAAATGGCAGTTAAATAGAATGTTCCCATTCAATTGAACAAACAAACAATGTTTAAGACATCCTGCTAAGTCCTAGGGATAGATTCAATAAATAGTTCCTACCCTCAAGAAGCTTATATTTTATGAGATATAGGTGGCATCATGTACAAAGAACAGTAAATACAAGGTCATAAGGATGAAACTTCAGCTGAGATTTGAAGGAAGCAAGGAATTCTAATTTAACTCAACTCAATTCAGCAAGCACTTATTATGAACTTACTATGTGCCAGACACTAGGTAAAGTGATGGAATATAAAGATAAAAATTAAATAATCTTTGCCTTCAAAAAGCTTACTTTCTACCGGGGTTAGTTGGGACATGTGCACACATAAGGAAACCCAAAATACATTTAAAGTTACCATAAAGTAATTTAAGGGGTGATTTGGGTCAGGTTGGGAATTGAGGTAAGGAGAACACTATCAAAATGGAGGCAATTTGGAAAATTTCATGTAAGAGATAATATGTGAATTGAGTGAGTCTTGAAGGAAACTAGAAATTCCAAGAGGCAAAGGTAAAGGCAGGGAGAGTCAACAACACAGTGTTGCCTAAAGCACTGAGAGGATATAACTTGCCAAAAGTCATGCAGCCAGTATTTGTTAGAGGTAAGATTTGAATGCATTTCTTCCTGGCTCTGAAACCAGGACATCCACAATGGCATGATATCTTCTCTTTAAGATCACAAATGAAAAGACCACAATGAAGATCATTGTAGCTTATGGATCAACCATTACTGAGAGGATGGCAAAGTTCTGCAAAGGAGTTAGAGATGGTCCAAATCAAGGTAACGTACACAATTTTACAGATGGCTACTTCAATAAAGGGGTGGATATAAGGGAGGATGAGGAAAATGTTAGCAAATATGGTTATAGATTAAAAGTTGTAAAAGGCCAAAAAATTTAGAATATTCAGAAGCCTTACATTTGTATAGCATGAAAACTATCTTCAAAAGAGTCAGAAAGTGCTGAATGTGGCAATTATTGAATCTCTCTCTCACTCTCATGCGCACACACACACACACACACACACACACACACACACAATTGACAGGAAATGAATACTTAACACCATAGGAATAATTTCACAGTGATCTATCTGTGTATAGTCAAATCATTGACCAGTGATTACTAGGCTCAAAATGTACACCAAATTGAAGAAAAAATAAGTAGAAGAAAATGCATGTGACTACAAAAAGCTCTGATTTAATGAATTTAAATAAACTGCTAACTCTTAAAAATCAGGAATGCCAAAAAGTGTTTACTCATCCTCAAATATATCTATTATTTCTTAAATTTAGGACTTCTTTCCAATGGTACAGATGGACACAATGTATGTTCACCTTTTCTGTGTCATAATTATCCATGTCTTGCACTACAAAAATTCTCCAAACCTAATGGAGACCCTCCTTTTCTCCTGACATCAAGATGGTATCAGAGGAGTGCTCGGGCCATCCATCTGTCATCTATCATTTTTCTATGTAATCATTTCATCTTCTTTGACATACAATTCTTTGATTACATCCTTTACTCCTGTTCTTCAGAGACCTTCATTGGTTGCAGCTTATTTACACCTACAACATACCTTTCTATTGCCTTCTGTGTGATGCCATTTTTTTTTTAGTTTTTCAGAAGTATAAGTATTCTATATCTGACTGTCATATAGAAACACAAGTTAAATGTTTGTATTGAAAAGTGGGGTCTTTGCTGTTATAGGAATTATTAGAATCAACAAAAATTCTTTGCTATTTCCTGAAAGCAATCCAGCCTACTCTCCTCCTTTTTCAACTCTGGATTCAGATAATTGCCTGTGTGTATTGTCTGTCCCAGCAATGCATCCTATTGGACAAGCTCTATAGAATGTCCATTGAGATACATGGTAAAATCTGATAGCCTTTTCACGGGAAATGGACAAGTTAATTCCTTTGAATGATTGCAGATCTCTTCCAGGATACTCCAATATATCTTGATCCTTGATATAATCAAAATAATGCCATTCACAAACAAGAGTATCCAGAGGATCTTGCCATCTACAATGAATTCCTCTTCAATTTGGACTCTGTGCTAGATATCCTCCATTACTGATTCATTTATTCATTCAGTCAGTAAGTTTTTATTAAATTCCTGCTATGGATCAGGCACTATGCTAAGCATTGGAGATGCAAAGAAAGGCAAAAGATAGTCTCTGCCTTTGAGTAGCTTACAATTTAATGGAGGAGACAACAAACAAATAAGTAAAAACAAGATATATATAAATCTATCTACCTATCTATCCATCCTCTATCTATCTATCTATATCTGTGTGAATATATGTGTATATACATATATGTATATATGTGTGTATATATGTATATGTGCGTGTGTGTGAAATAATTTAAAGAAAGAAGGCACTAAGAAAGATTAGGAAAGGCTTACTCTAGAAAGTGATATTTTAGCTGGATCTTAAAGGAAGCCAGGCAAGTCAAGAGGCAGAGATAAAGAAGGAAAGCATTCCAAGTATGAGGAACAGCCAGAGCAAATGACCAGAGCCGAGGAATGGAGTGTCATTCATGGAACAATAGGGAGAGCAGTGTCACTGGATTACAGTAAGGGGATGGGAGTATGGTGTAAGAATACTGAAAACAATGTGTTCGTGTGAGTGGGAGGTAGTTTAGGAATATCAGAGAGAGAATTTTGCATTTGATCTTGGAAGTGATAGAGAGAAATAAAGAAAGCTTATCAGTTTGCTCAACTAACATGGATCATTCTAAAAGCATTCAAAGATAAAACTTGAAAGACAATGAATATAAGTGAAAGATTTTTTTTGACACTATCATTAAGAATGTCCAATACAGAGTTTAAATGAAAGATGGATGTTTTGTGAATGGTGAGATCCTCTAGACACTCCTCTTTGTGAATAATATTACACTGATTGGAAAAAAATCCCAATATATTGTAGGGCTTTCTCAATGAAACATCAAGTAACCCAGAAGTTATCAGAAGTTAATAATCCACAAAAGAAAAGTAAAATATATGAAGAATGCTTACTTTTCAGACTCTAGACTATGAAGTATGATTGAGTAAGCAGCAATGTGAACTGGCTCATTAGTACATAAATCTTTGACAGGAAATGTAATATAGATGGATAATGAACCAGGTATAAGAATGCTATGGTGATAAGCATGGGATCTGTGAGATAGATAGATAGATATATACATACATACAAAATATGTTTATATATATATATATATATATATATATACACATATATATATGACCCAGGACATAAATATCACATATACACAACCATAAATGTGTGTATTATATATATATATGTATATATACATACATTACATATTATATATTTTATGCATATTAAAACATGTTTCCTATTATATATTGCTTTTGAGAAATTTCACAGGGCTTTTAGTTATTCCAAATTGTTCCCTGAACTAGAAATTTCTTTAACAGCATATCCCACCATTAGATTCCATAAAATTTCATTCCAATACCTCATTATGATGAGGAAGTAACCTTGAGTTCTCAAAGGTTATGTCCATGTAGAATGAGGCCTAGTAGGTTCTGGAAAGGCTTTGAATATTATCCTAATGAAAGACTGCATCAGTTCTGTAAGGGCCAAACTAGCTCATCAGTAGACCAGCCACTTGTTGATGAATAGTTTGGGCATATCAACCGACAAAACAAGAGAAAACACAAAATGGCCCTGAGTTTTTCATGGACCCACTTCTAATTTTGCTGGGAAGGTAAGAATGCTATAATAAAAGGGAAGAGAAGAAACTATGTGTTCTCAATCAATACCCATTCATAAAAATCTATTGACACTCAATTTTGACAGAACAAACCACACATCATTTGACTTTTAGACTTCTCCTTTACCAGTCCTACCCCTCAAGCCTATGATTTTGCTGGTATTGGAAACTCCCCCTACCATGGCAGATAAACAATTGCTCTGAAATTTATAATCACTAAGGTTCACTAGGGAAACACTATTATTTGCTAGGATAACATAGCTAGTGGCAGAAGCAGGATTTGAACCCAGGCCTTCTTGACATCAGTGCCAGCTTACTCTTCACTATTCCTATCTTTTTCAAAATTCCTGGATTGAGAATGAAGAGGGTAGTGATGAAGGCAGTTATATTAAATTAAATCTCCTCTATGCATATGTATGTGTATGTGTGTATGTGTGTGTATGTGTCTGTGTGTGTTTGGGTGTGTCAAGTAACCAGTGAACAATGCTACAGATTCAGTGAAATTACAAATGCTGTTTCTTGTTCTTCTGAACCTCAGAATTGCAGGTGCTTCATTGATTGATTGAAATAGAGAATAATATTGAAACCATGAACAAAATTTAGCTGAACAAATGTTTTACATGTTTAGTAGAATATATATTAATCACAGAAGCCATTGCTGTTACATCTCACCCTGGAGCTGTAAAATGGATTTGATGTTAGAAATATTACACGTTCTGTTATTACTAGTAAGATTAACTATACAACCTTAAAAAAGGTCTAATGCTTTTGGTGTTACAAAGATGTCTCAGGCAGGAAACTGTTCAGTAATTATAGCTGACTTAGTATATTTAAAAGGGCAGAAAAAGGGCAGTTTTGAATAATTATCCATGGTAGGAAGACACATGCATTGAACAAAATTATAGAGAATGATGATTTCCTAGAGTTAGATTCTAGAAAGAGTTAAGGCTCCAAGAAGTTAGAGGCTTTTGTATCAGAATCAAGTTATAATTTATTTTGGTCCAACCAAGTGATCGTTGAGAGCTTTGTGGGATCTGGGGGATTTCTTGCTAGTGCTCTCCTCAAGGTGGGGTACATGGCAGTCACCATGTAATGTGCAAATTGGGAGGTTTAAGTGTATTACCTTGCATTTCTTGGGCATTAAGCATTCCTTGTGGGTTTTTATTTCATTTATTGGGAAGTGACTCTGTCTTTGGGGATTTGACTGTGATCAAATCTACATTTCATCTTGGTGGCATTTGACTTCATTCATACATTGTTTATGTGAATGAAATTTTGGAAGACACATTAATGTTTCCAGGCCAAAAATTGCCACATGCAGCACAATGGGAATTCTTCTCTAAATGGCATTTTTACCATATAAGAGAGTTCATGTTTTAGGGTAAACTAATCTAAAGAATATCTCACAAACCAAAAATCACTTTTAGGCTATTCAAGATAATTCTTTTTGGCCCCTTATTATTATAAAATAAGTATATGGGTCATCTTGACTTGGACACATCCACTTTTATACAATCTTTTCCTTTCCTTGTTCTCCTCTCTAGACAAACTCTAATTTCTCATGTATTATTATTGCTGACCTTATGTTGAGAATGTCACAGTTTGGAAAGTGATTTCTTCTATAGCTTAACCACAGTTTAGCACTTCAGATTCCCTCCTAAGAAAATCACAACCTTGGGAAAAATATGCTGCTTAGAAACATCAACCTTGGGAAGAATTTGCTGCTTTCTTGAGGAAATGTGGATTGAGAGAATATTTAGGACATGTATTATATGATCTAAAGATCCTGAAAGAACTCCCCCCTCCAATAATAAATACTTCAAGTCAACAAACCTACTACTACTACTAAATGCCTACTGAGTGCCAGACACTATGCTAAGTGATTTAAAAATATTATCTCATCCAGTCCTCACAATGACCTGGGAGGTGGTTATCCTCATTTTACAAGTGAGAAAACGAGGCAGGCAGAGGTTAAGTGACTTACTCAAGGTCACACCGCTAGTTACTGTCTGAGGTCAAATCTGAATTCATATTTTCCCGACTCAAGGTCTAACCCTCTATCCACTTCACCACCTAAGTGCATCTAAGCACACACACACACACACACACACACACACACACACACACACACAC
>NW_020954599.1:17665175-17678895 GCF_900497805.2 Vombatus ursinus
CACACACACACACACACACACACACACACACACACACACACACACACACTGAACTAGAGTGCCCAAAGTAAAGGGTGTTAACACAGAAATACCACTTGGTCTTAGGTCTGTTTCCCAGGGTGATCAGGGAAAAAGGAAAAGAACCTATATGTTTTAAAATATTTATAGCAGTTATCTTTGTAGTGGCAAAGAACTGGAAATTCAACTACAGAGGACCTGTGAAGAGGAAGATGCTATCCTCCTCTACAGAAAGAACTGATAAATAGAAGTATGAATAGTATGGTGACACATACACATGTATATATGTGTATGTATATGTGTGAGTGTGTGTGTGTGTGTATTATACACGTGTATGTGCCAAATGGTGGCCTTCTTTAGTGTGGGGTGGGGAAGGGGGGAGACAGTTTAAAGCTTAAAATGTAACAAAAAATTAAATTTAAAAAACAAAAGAAAAAATAAAGGCTGACCAATGAGAAAGAAAGTAAAGAAGGGAAGAAGGGAGGAAGAGAGGGAGAGAGGGAAAGAGGGAAAGAGGAAGGGAAGAAAAAGCATTTATTAAGTGCCTACTATGCCAGTCACTTTGTTAAGTACTTGGGATGTACAGAAAAGCAAAAAACATTCCCTGTTCTCACAGTATTGTGAGAGAAAAAATATATAAACAAGATATTTACAGCTCAGATTGAAGATAATCCTAGGGAAAAGGCTCTAGCATTAATAATATTTGAAAAGCGCTGTATACTTTCCACAGTACTTAGACACCTAATAATCTGTAGATCCTCACAATAATTAGATAATATTAATCCTTCTTTACAAATGAAGAAATTGAGCCAGCAGATATTAAGGAACCTGTACAAGGTCAGGCACCTATTTAGCAAAGAAGCCCAGGTGCTCCTCACTTTACTGCACTATCACTACCCAGTGTGTCTGTGTGTAGAGGTGTAGGTGGTTGTGTATAAGAATGGGTGTCAATGAATATTTTATAGTAGTGTTGCAGGTATGAAAGACAAATAAATAACAATGCCTTTAATAAAAAGAGAAGATATTTTGTACTCTATGAGAAGTAAATTTATACATTAAGACATTTATAAATGAAAATATTTCATTTGTAATGGGAAATTGGCATAGTGGATAAAGAGAGAGCCTAGGTCAAGGAGACTTGGGCTCCCTGGTTTCCCCTCTGACCTGACACACTGATCTGTGTGACTCTGATGGGCAAGTTGCTTAACTTTTCAATGTCCCAGGCAACTCTCTAAGACTTTAATCTGTAGGACATTTGGTAATCTAAATTGATAAAGAGACTTCACTGATTGGGAATTTCCTACAGCAATAATGTCACAGGTTTGGACCAATGAGAGAGTGAGAGAGAGAGAAAGAGAGAGAGAGAGAGAATAGATGAATAGACATATGAACATTTCATTCCCCTCTCAACTCTAACACCCATCAATTCAAAAATAATGGAGACAAGTTATGAGCTAAGCATAAAAATAAAGCTAAATAATACTCAAATTAATAGACATGGGCATGGTTCTACAAAGGACTCATCAAAGGAAATAATCCTTTTGCTGTAACAGCAGGAAACAAATTTTGATCTTTCAGCTATGTCTTTAAGGATCTAGACTAAGAGTTTAAGTTTCAAGACTGTAAATACAGCTGGGAGCTACAGAGAAGGTGATAACATTGGAGCTGAGAAGCTTTTTAAAGGACCACTAATCTGGTTGGGTCTTTATATTGAGCCCTTGCTTAACTGCTCTGGTAATATCACAAAAGGAAGAGTGATTAGGGGGGAGTTAAGGCTCAAAGGTGCAAAAGACCCTTTTAGAAATGATGTGGATGTTTTGCACTTTTACTTTCCAGTAAAATCAAGAGATATTAATGGGATTATGAATAAAGCAATAATTGATAGGACATATGTGCAAACTCTTTAGACAATCTCTGTTTTGAATTTATAATAAATAGCTAGTAGCATTTAGACAATTTAAATTTGGTGGTAGTTTAAGTTTACCTTTTAAAACTCTCATTTGTTCTAAGGAGTGATAAAAGTATTAAATCCACATAATATGAATACTTTGATTGCCAGAGCTTGCCTAAAGAATTTAAAGTACCAACATTTTAAGTTAATGTTTATAGCTAATCTAAAAATCACGTGATTCTAGGCAACCTCTTACTCCTTTGCTGCCATTCCCTATGTTTCTTTTATCTTCATTCTGCAGGACCCATTTTTTGCATTTTTCGTTATTTTATGATTTGCCATGGTCAAAAAATTCATCGGCAAGCAATCAAGCTTCTATTGCTTAGTCTCTCCACACCAACAATTCAATTAGTACTACAAATATAAAGTCCTTTTCAGGCAGAATTACTAGAATAGGTCAGGAGACCACTATGGGAATCCAGGAAAGCCTATGACAAAGTCTATTGTGCTATGATTTTTTTTTGTAGAAGTGATGGAGAGATGTAGGCTGGGCAAGAGACCAGTTAGGTCAAATCCAAACTTACTGAATGTCCTGACCTAAAGAGTTAACAATTGTATCAGAGCTACATTCAGAAGACATAAACTAAAATCTCATGGTGCAGTAGGTAGAGCACTGGCCCTAGAGTCAGGAGGATTTCAAATCTGGCCTCAGACACTTGGCACTTACTAGCTGTGTGAACCTGGGCAAATCACTTAACTCAGATTGCCTCTCCAAAAAAAAAAAAATCATACCCCCTGAGACATTATCTGTGTGACCCTGGCTAAGTCAGTTAACCTCTTAGCCTTGGCTTTTTTCTCTACAAACTGAAGATAATAGTGTTTTTTTTTCTCTCTTCCCCACAGGATGATTGTAAGAACCAAATATGCTACTAAATGTAAGTCACATTTAATTATTAGGGCACTATATAAAGTCACACATTGTTGTTAGTAGTAGGAGTAATATTTTCAACATCAGTATGGAAAGACGTTTCTCTAATCCGTCTTGCATATAGCTTCCAAAGTGATATTCTTAAAATACATTTAATACTATGTCACTCCCATGGTTAAAGATCTTGTGTGGCAACCCATTTCCTATAGAACAGAAGTTTTTAAATTTTTGTGTGTCACAGACCCCTTTTTAAGTCTGATGAATATTTATGAACTCATTCTCAAAATACTTTTTTCAAATAATTGAAGGAGATACTAAATTTCAGTTGAGGACTGGTAAAAATAAAGTTGTATTTTTCGTCATCAAGCTCATGAAGAGATCCATAGACATCAGGTTAAGAAGCCCTCTTTTAGGATAGTGTACACATTCCCCTCTTTGGCATTTAAAATCCTTGACAACTTAGCTCCAATGAATTTTCCTAGACTCATTCAACATGACCTTGCCTCATGTACTGCCTATTCTATCCAAACTGGCCTATTTGCTGATAACCATATGCATCAATAGACAGTGACGTAGCACCCATATGCAAAAATTTGGAAAGGACAGCTTTAGGATTATAATGAATTGAAAGCCTATGTTATCCATTGTTAGCCATCCCATGCAGAGTGATGTCAAGAAAGTCTTCACATTGGAAGGGCCTTTTGTCAAATGTTTAAGACATGGAAAATTATGCCAAAGTATACAAAGATATTGGTGGGCCTCAATCTTTTGGGAACATTCAAATTGCAGTTGTAAAATCTGCCTAAATTGATGAAGTTGAAGGTATGATGACCTAAACAAAGACCTACATAAAAGGTTAATCAAATTTGCAGAACCATAAAGGTAGGAAAGCTAGGTAATACATTGTATGACAGAGTTGGGATTCAAAAGGCTATTGATGTACTTTAAGGATATATTAAATTTATTGACTTCAATACTTCAGCTTCATCAATTCAATTAATGTTAAACATCACAGGTCCAAGATGCACACATGACTACTGTAAATGTCTTTTACCTTGAAGACTAATCATCAGAGCTCTGTTTTAGTTTGGGCCAGACCTATGATTTCACTGGTAATGGTGACTCTAAGGAGAGAAAATCTGCAATGATATATACCAGCCACCCTTCAGTAACTTATAGTCTTAAAGATTTGCCTGGAGCCACTGAAAAGCTGTGATATCTCCAGAGTTATAAGGGAAATATGCATCATACTCCTCTCTAAACTGTGGGAACATTTATAACCTCCAGCTAAATCAATAATGTGGCTCAGTTCAAGAAAAAAAAATGGGACAGACAGAAAGATAGATAGAGAAATGAGAATATTAGGAAACATTTTATTCCATGAGTACTGTTTGTGACAAACAGTGAATCACAGTGTACAGAGAGTTTTGGATTCAAGATACCAAGAATTCAAGTCCTGCCTCAGAAACATTGATTGTGGCTCTGGGCAAGTAACCTATCACTTTTTAAAGCAAAATTAAAACTATATAAGTTGCAGAGAAGGTGCTGGCCTGAATTGATAGTTTCCTCATTGGGGAGTTCTTTCTATCAATGAAATGAAAGATCCAGGTCCTATCCTTTCACTGATTTAAAACCTGCCGTATTTCTAATAATGGGATTTTGAGCTTATATTTGAGGCATTGATTATGTGGAAGGGCACAGAATTAATTTCCCTTTCTATTAGGAATCATTCTATTAGAATCATCAAATTATAGCTGCTAGAACTAGAAGGGTCTTAGAGATTATCAAATCTAATCCCCTTCATTTTACAGATGAGAAAATCAGGACACAGACTCAGTGATTGACCCAATGTCAGATAGAGAGTTACTGATAGGGCAGGGCCTGTAACCCAGGCATCATAGCTCTGAACCCAATGCTTATTCCACTAGACCACATGATTTCCAGGCATGCTTTCCATTACCGTGCCTGGCATTTGTAATTACAGCATTGTTTTTACTGCTTTGTTTCATTACCCTTGCCACCACAACTCTATATTAAAAACCCTTTGGATGGGAGAACAGAGAGCTCTGAAGCTCACAGCTTTGGTAGTGATTAAATAGTAGTACAATATTACAAAGCTATGGATATTTAATGTCATCGACGTATCAATTTCACATTTGGTTCAGAACTGTGTGGGAGAATTAAATGCAGAGCAGTGTTATCTCTGCTTAATCATGTAAATGACATTCATATGTTAGGCCTCTGTTCTTAATTGAATTTTTTGGCTTCTTTATTTAGAAACTAAGATTTCTTGATAAGATTAATTTGGTTTTAAGCAACAACATATCCCCAAGAAATTCATTTTCATATTCTATTCTCTCCTGGGTGCTGGGTAACGGGGAATATGTCATAGTGGTTGGTGTGATAATACTACACAAACATCTTCCTGGGGAGGGATCAGTCACATAACTTATGAGTGAGGAAACCATCAGTGAGTGAGGAGACTGGAAAAAAAAATTAAAGCACTCTTTAAGTCTACCATGTCAGATTCCAATGATGTAATCTGCTTTTTTCTATTGAAGAAAAATGTTACTTTACAAAACACACGAAATTAACTCCCAATGATTATTAATTCATTAACATGTTGCCAGGTGGATAAAATGAGGAGTTATTTCTGAGATGCTGTCTAAAGGGTGTCTCTTGGTTAAAAGCTGAAGATGTTCAGTGTTTCATATTTCCTCCCAGGTGGCCATAATGAAGGAGTCTTTTCTTAAATCAGATCATTACTCTGGACAGGATTTTCCAGTCACATGGCCAAACCACTGAGTTTCCATATCTCAAATGGCAACCTATTTAGTCAAGTTTCCCCAATAAATCTTATCACTGAAATGGGAAAACTTCCTACATCAATTAAATATTTTTCTAGTCTTCTGAATTTAATTTACAGCATGATGTACAATTTAATAATTAAGCAAATGAAATATTCTTCAGGAATAAATAACATTGAATTATTCAATCAATAAAGTGGCCAGATATGAGGGTATAATCTGTAATCCTTGATCCTGTAGAGACTGAGGTTGGTGGTTCATGTGTGCTCAACAGTTCTGAAGTGTGTTAAGCAGATAGTGTGATACTACTGTTTATCACCAGTATAGTGAGCCTCTGGGAGCTTAGGGCCACCAGGATGCCTAAGGAGAAGCAAATGGCTGACACTGGAATCTAGAAGGGTCAAACTCCCAATCAGTAGTGAAATCAGGACTCTAAGTAGCTACTGTACTTGTAGCCTGGGCAAGATAGGGAGACTCAATCTCCAAATAAAATAATATTTGTTTAATTCTTAAGTTCAATTTTTGTTGACCTGAAAGGAAATATATGTTGGGATAGAAATCCAGAAGATGGAATTTTAAGTCTAGCTCTATAGCAGCTGTGTGACCATGAACACAGGTTTATCTGTAATTGAGATAGTGAGATTCTATAAACTTATGGCACATAAGAATTAATAAAACTCTCCTTTGGCATAAAACTGCTCAATGATGGAATATTAAGGTTAAACTCAGTCAGGATATAAGCATTTATTAAGTGACTGCAATTGCCAAATGCTGTGCTAACCCTAAAGATATGAAGAAAGACAGAAACATTCTCTGCTCTTGAGGAATTCAAATTCTTCTTCATCAAATTTCTTCTTTTGCCATATTCACACTCCCCAAATTACCAGAGATAATTAATTTATTTTCCAATGAACATAATTTGCAATCAGAGAAAATGCTATTAGTTGATCCAGTAATAAAATATTCATAATAGGCTGTTGGTAGAGTGGAAAAGAATGGTGGATTTGGAGTCATGCACCTAGGTTCAAATCCCACCTCTTGACACAGTTAAGGATGATCTGGGCAAAGCACATCCTCCCCGTTGACCTTGTATCCCTAGAATTTAGCATAATGCCTGACCTATGGTTAGTGATTAATAAATATTCTTGGTTGATTAAACCAATGTACATATACTTTCTGCTCAGTTACCTCCACTGGAATCCATCTGGGAAATTTCAAAATTTCAGTGCAACTTTTCACTTTTAGGAATTCAATCAAATTTAATCCAATTCAACCAACATATAAAATCCTACTGTGTGCATAGGCAGGAGAGGAGATGTGAAGTTTTGATCACAATAACATTAGAGTTGAGATTCTAATCAGCTCTTTTGGCCAATGCCATCGATTTTTCTTCTATGAACTGAGTCTCAGTAACCAAGATCTATACATGATTCAAAAATTATCTTCATTAGCACATCAATAAAAGCCTAGGTCAATTAAATTCATCATATATTTGTATAATAACTCATCAAAAGACACTCATTAAGGGTCTACCGTGGTAAGGTACACAGGTGCTTAAAGAATGAAAAAAATATGGGTGCTCAATGAGGTTATATTTTATTGAGAGAAATAATATATATGTATGTCTGTACACATGCATAGATATGAATATGTGTATAAGTGTATATGTATGCACATATTTATAATAAATACAAAATAAATTAAAAGGTGATTTTAAGGGGAAGTGGCATTAGCAGCTGGAGGAATCACAAAAGGGTTACTGCAGGAGGTAATACTTGAGCTGAGTTTTGGAAGAAGGTAAAAGATGGCTTGTATTCCAAGCATGGAGGACAGTTTGTGCAAAGTCATGGAAATGTGAGATGTGTGAAGAACAGCAAGAACACAAAGTTGACTTGACCACACAGCATGAGAAGGACAGTAATGAATAGTAAAGCTGGAGCTAAGTCATGAAGAACTTTAAATGCCAGAGGAGTTTGTATTTGGTCCTAGAGGTGGTAGGGATCTGGTGTGCCTTATTGAACAAGACAGTGGCCTGATAAGACCTGGGCTTTAGGTATATCACTTTAGGAGTAAGAGGGTAGAGATAAGTCATGGAGGCTGATTGGAAAGCAATTTCAATCATCCAGATCAGAGATGCTATACATTCTATGTATAAGGTATTGCTAATTAAAGTCAAGTCAACAAACTCTTATTAAGCAACTTTTCATTGTTTAGTCATTTCATCCTTTCTTACACTTCATGACCCTATTTGAGGTTTTCTTGGCAAAGATACTGGAATGATTTCCCATTTCCTTCTCCAGCTCATTTCACAGATGAGAGACTGAGGCAAACAGGATTAAATGATTTGCCTAGGGTTCACAGCTAGTAAGTGTCTGAGGCCAGGTTTGAACTCAGGAAGATGAGTCTTCCCACAGGTTCAGCAGTCTATTCACTGTGCCAGCTACCTGCCCAAATTAAGCATCCATCATGTGCCAAATACTGTATTAAGTGTTGGATTAGGTACTGAAGTGACTACGACATCTAAAAGGTACAATGCTAGAATACTGGACCTAGAAGTCAGAAAGACTTGAATTTGAATCCTGCCTCCACTAGTTAGTACTTTTATGATCCTGGGAAAATTACTTTTTTGCCTCAGTTTCTTCATTTGTGAAATGGGAAAAAAAAAACACTTACCTCCCAGAGTTGTGAAGATCAAATAAGACAACATGGGTAAAATACTTTGTAAACCAAAACACATCATATGCATGCCAGTTATTGTTGTGACAGCTCCTGAGAGCACCATGCTTGATCACTTGATTGGCAAAATAGGCAGAGAAACTTGTTTGTGAATTTCTTATTATCCAAACTAAGTAATCAGATTAATTTCCACAATCCAGCATTTATATGGAACTTATTCTTTACATCATAAGGAGAGGCTGGTGCTTTACATAAATGGAATAAGCAGCTTTCGACATAATATGATTTTCAGAAAAGTCATAAATCTAAAACTATCCTCTGTACTCCTCTGACCTGGTTTCTGAAATTTCTATTATTAAAGTCATTCTTTTAGATTGAGGCAGTATTGAAAATACATCTCTGTCACCCAGCACCTAGTTTAGGTCCTTGAATATAGTAGCCGCACTTAATAAATTTATTTGATGAATTACAAGATACATAACATATTATCACTTTTTATCACTATTTCTCACTCTCTATATTCAATATTTTGCCAAAGCCTGTCTACTTCATCTTTGCAACATTTCTCAAATCATCTTCCTTCTCTCCTCTGCCACTGCCACCACCCTACCTCAGGCCCTCATTGCCTCATGCCTGGTTTACTGCGATAGCCTACTGGTCTCCCTACCTCAAGTCTTTTCCCATTTCAATCCATCCTGTAGTCAGAACTAAAATGATTTTCCCAAAGCACAAGTCTAATCATGTCACCACCTCTACCACTGCCACTTAATAAACCTTATAAGCAGAAGGTATTTCCCTCCTAAGCAAGCAGATAAGTTTAGCGACAATATTATTTTTATTAAAGATCAAAGTAACAATGATATAGTAACAAAGGAATTTTTGGCTAATCATGCCATCATTTCCCTCAATATGTCACTTTAACATTTGCAAAATGATTCACATATATTATCTCTTTGACCTTCTTGGTAACTATGTGAGGTACTGTATGTACTGTAAGTAATGTTCCTATTTCAAAGATGAGGAAATTAAGGACCAGAGAAATTAAGTGATTATCCTATAATTCATCAACTAGTCTAGATCAGATGGAGGACTTAAACTCTGGTCTTGCTGACTCGAATCCAATACTCTATTACCACTTATTATACATATATACATACATACACATGCACATACATATATACATGCATATATATCAAGTATTACTTGAAATATTGTCAACTGTAACATGAATAGAACTTGGCTTGGCACATATTTTTGACAATTATAGTTCTAGAGTGAGTTTTTTTTTCCCCTGTCATGATATAACTAAATCAAACCAAATTAGTCATAAAATGATCTCCCTACTCTTATACTTACAAATATTATGAACAAATTCAATCTGGATGAATAGAGAAGATTATTGGTTGCATTCATTATCTGCCATTGTTCATAATAAGAGAGATTGAACTGCTAAAGGTTATGGAGGCTGATCAAATTTTTACATTTAATTTTTTTTAAAGCCTGTTAACACCTTTGGAGCATATGAGCTTTACTGCTCATTTTGGACTCTGGAGCTCAATCTGAGTTAACCAATCATGTCTCTCATGTACAAACTATACTTCCTATTAATTATCTTCTGGCCATTTACACATTTATTTTCAGCTTCAAACATTTTCTTTATTTCTGACTTTTAAAAGAATGTTTTATTCTTACTTCTCAAAGTAGTATGGTGTACATACAGATGTTGCAATAACAGAGTGCAGAGGCTTATTTTATTAAAAAAATCTTCCATTCATGTTGGTTTATTTCATGATGGAAAAATTGGGATAAATATTCTAACTATCTGATATACAGTCATTGTCATGGGAAAATAAAGACTTAATGACCACTATGTAACTAGCTATAGTATTATTTCTTATGACTTTTAATTATTTTGTATAGCAGAAAAATAAACACCTTCCCAAAGGTGATATCCAGAGTTCTATCACTGTGGGAAAAAATGGTACATAACTGGAATAGGATGAATTTTTTGATTTCAACTTGTGATTATCATGTTAGGTAATAACACGATAAAATAGAAAACTTGTTTCCTGATGCTTCTTACTGGACTGAGGGCATAAAAATCCTAGCCATGTGTAGTTGAAACCTCTAAGACTTAGTGGGTGCCTGAGACCATGGGAGTTGCCATCCTCTGATGATGGAACGACCAGACACATTACATGGGAGACTAATTTCAGAGAAGTTGAGAGCTAATGTTCCCTTGTAGTATATCCTTGCTGTCTTTGAACAAAATAAGTTTCCTTTGTTCAATAACTCATGAGTACCTCATTTTTTCACATTGGACCTGAAATAAGAGGGTTCTGGTTTTAGAGCCACATCTACACTATCTCCTAAAAACCAGAAAGTAAAACAATAAGCATATAACAAGTGCCTACTGTGTGCCAAAGAACTGTGTTAAAAAATGTACTAAAAACACTTTATAAATATTACCATTAATAATATGATAAATGAAAATAGCTCTGAGGTTCAACTTTACATCCAGCCATTTACATAGAGAATATACTTTGAAAAGGTCAAAGACAGAGGGACCAGAAATGTATGGACAAAATATTTCTAAAGGCAGCAAGATAGTGCAGTGGACAGAGCACCATGCCAGGAATGAGGAAGATTTGAGTAAAAATCTATCCTCAGATATTTATTAATGGTGTGACCCTGAGCAAGTCATTTTACTCATCAGTTTCCTCAATTGTAAAACAAAGATAATAATAATATTTACCTCACAGGGTTGTTGTGAAAATGAGATAATATTTATAAAGTGTTTAATATACATTTTAACATAGTAATTTGGCATACATGAGGCACTTGTTATATGCTTATTCCTTTATCTTCTAATTTTTATTGTAACAAAGAACAGGAGACAAATCATGTGCCCATCAACTGGGAAATAACTAAACAAATAATGGAATATTATTGTGCTGTAAGAAATGATGCAAAGGGGGTAGCTAGGTAGTGCAGTGGATACAGCACCAGCCCTGGAGTCAGAAGGACCTGAGTTCAAATCCAGCCTCAGACACTTAACACTTACTAGCTGTGTGACCTTGGGCAAGTCACTTAACCCCATTGCCTAGCCCCCCCCCAAAAAAAAGAAATACACAGATGAGTGCAGAAAGGAGGTCAGAAAGGAACATGGATAAGCTGAGTAGGGAAGGTTACTATCATGTTAAATATAATATGCACTTGATAAAATAAGTGAGACATAATAGACAAATATTTCCCTTTTTTCTACTTCTCCTAGTACATGGAAATGTTCATGTTTGTCAAGTTTACAATAAAAAAGAAAACTTGAGAAAAATTACCAAAAAAAACCCTCTCCAAAATATTAGGACTAAGAAGAAGCTTGCCCATATTAGATATGTACTTTGGGAAATAAAAGGGCAGTGTTCTGCTTGGTCTGGCTATTTGGACAGCACTTTATTGTCTGCGACCACAATCCAAAGAAGGAAGTGGTACTCCTCCAAATTCCAGCACCTTGTACAAAGCCATGTTTGCCCTTCCTTAATTTCCACCCTGCCTGGTCCTTTTCCTTCTGGGTTTCCTTTGTAAAGATCCTGACTTCTCTGTCTACCAAAAGAGAAGAAGGTTTTTCTTCTCTTTTTTTTTCATCCCTTTGTGAGGAACCTTGGCAGAATGAATGGAATGTTATAATGACCTGCATAGAAAGGGATCCCAGTTCAGATATTTGCCCTTAGCAATTTATTAAGCTTCCCTCAATACCAGTGTCCAAATTGATAAAAGATGAATAATAGTGTCACGAGGGTGTGATGATTCTATTATATTATATTACATGTGCACTCAAACACACACATGTATACATACACACATATCCAGATAAAATCTGCCACTGTGCAACATCCAGCCATGGTTGTAAGCCATTAGTGAAATCCTTCAGCTTTGCTCCATGGATATGTGCTTCATTCATACTTAGACTATGAGTAAATGGCTCAGATATTCTTTTTTCCTCACAGCAGGGCATCTTGGTAGATTTATCACCACTTTCCCCACGTCTTTCTTTGAAAGTAGCAGGATAAATGTATTGATAACAAAAAATATATATACTTACAATTTCAGATAAATTTTGGTTCAAAGACAAATATAAAGCTTCCTTGAACTGGAAATTTGATCAATGAGATTGCTACTTGGTCTGCATGGCTTAACATTAATAACCTCTATCAGTGATTCCCATGCCCCACAGCAAAGAAGAGAAAACATACACATAGGTACTTATAAAAAGACATACATATTGAAGTAGAAAACTGGGGACAGAAGCCCTAGACTTGGTGTCAGGAAAATGTGCTTTCCAATCTATCTCAGAGCCTCACTAGCTATGTGACCCTGGGCAAATTTACAGATGTGGGGATTCTGCAGCCTCGAGGTCACACATGGTCCTCTAGATCCTCAAATGTGGTCCTCTGACTGGATCTAAACTTAGAAGTTTGAAGGATTCAGTCAAAAAGTCACACTTGAGGACCTAGAGGGCCACATGTGGCCTCAAGGCTGCAGTGATGCTTGGGTAGGGACCTATTCTTTTCCAACCTATGAGTTCCAGAGTGAATTGGGTTTAAGGCTTGGTCTTTAACAGAGAAATTTAGCTAGTAAACCCCAGAGAGGAAAAGGAGAAGGAGAAGGAGGAGAGGGAGAAGGAGCAGGAGAAGAAGAGGGAGAGTGAGAGGAAGAGGGGATGATGAGCTGAGTTACCCAACTGGAACTGGCCACCTGGGTCCCTATTCAGGTAGCTCAGACTACTCACAGGTTGTGTTTGTCCCTCATTCTCAAAGGAGACCATGACATCAGAGACATGATGACATGACTTGCAATTGACTTTGATGGTTATTTTTTGGGCCCTCCTTGCTCACAGTGAATATAAATAGTAACTGTTTCTCTTTTGGCCAGCAACCCTGAAGGTCTTTCCTTCCCAGTTTCCTTTTTTTTTTTTTATTAAGGGGGCCATTTCCAGACTCACTTCTTAAAGAGGCTTATTTACTGAATGAGTGTTACATCACACAAAGTGAGAACTTGTAAAGACCTTAACTTAAAAGGGCCGGGGTCTCCCATTGCATCCTGCTTCATCTTCAATCATCCTGATGAATATCTGGCCACTGGACCCAGATGGCTCTGGAGGAGAAAGTGATGCTGGTGACCTTGCATAAACTTCCCTCACTCAAATCAAAGTCAATTGCAAGTCATATCATCATCTTCCTAATGCCATGTTCCTCTTTGAGAACAAAGGACAAACACAACTATAAGGCCACAGGTTCTACACCCCTGAAAGCTCTCTCAGCTCTAGTTTCCTCATCTATAAAATAGTCATTGTGATAGTCACTATCCCACAGAGTTGCTGTATGGATAAAATAGGATAGTATA
>NW_020954599.1:17678905-17745199 GCF_900497805.2 Vombatus ursinus
TTTGAATAGAGGAACAGGAAAGTCTCAAATTTGTAGTGCTCTGGAGTGATAGCTTCCAAAGACACAGAAAATATCGATCCCAAGACTAATTCAATGATGGTGAGCCACTCTGGACCTATTGAATGCTCACCCTCCTTGAGAAAGAGAGCAAGTGCCCTCATTGACACTCTAAGCCCTTTGCATGCCTCTAAAACTATCTCTACTAATAAGTACTATACATTTTTTCTCAAATTACAAAATATGCTGATATAACATATTATAAAATTTATTAAGTGCTTACTTTGTGTCAGGTATTGGGCTAAGCTCTGGAGACACAAATAAGAAAAAGACAATCCCTGCCCTTACAGAGTTTAAAATATAATGAAGGAAGACAATACACAAAAGGGTTATATATGTAAATTGCTATGTATGATGTGTATGTATATATACTATATACAACATATTATATATAAAATATGTCCATATAATCATACTATGTTATAAATAATGCATAAGTATATGTTGTATTAATTTGTCTTCATTCATATATGACAATGTTATATTATATAATATAAAATATAGTTATATTGAGTTGTATGATATATAGTTATACTACAATCTTATACTATGTACACACACACACACACACACACACACACAGAATTCTTACCAAAAGACACAAGATGAAAATAATTATGTTCATACATATATATGTATATATATTTATAATTATTGAGTATTCATATAAAATACTACTAATACTAATTTTAATTAAACATTTTCATTCTACAATCAAATGTCACCATTTCTCCTTGGAGCAGTTATATAGTAATTTCATTTTTATTTTCCATGGAAAGTGAATGACTGTGTCTCTTACAATAATGTGCTCAATCATTCAGGACAGACTTCAGTATGACTCTGCTCTGTGGAATTACTGATGGAGACACATTCTGAATGAAATTCTTTGTTGCTTGCTGTTCTTCAGATTATATATGGCAATGTATCTGGAGTTTGAGGAACAATTAAAATAAATGTTGATGTTTTTTCCTTAAAGAAAACTCACCTCCTTTTTCTATAAAAAATAAAGAAAAAATAAAAATAAAAATAAAAACATAGGCAAACAAATTTGTATTTGTGACATTTACAGAAGAAATGGGAATAAGCCATAGCCCAGCCCTTTCTAAGGCACTGACACAAAACCAGAAAATAGATAGCATGTTAGGCCTGTCTGCACTGAACAAATATCCCTTCCCTGTTGCTTTCAAAACAAGGAAAAGGTCCCTGACTGAGAAAAAACATCCCGTTTTGACCTAGTTTCTGTGACCAAGATGACCTTGTTCATATGAAAAAAAAACAATCTTGAAATCTTTCAGTCAGTGATAGCTACACAACACGTGTTTGATGACAAAAATTAATTTGTACCAGGACAAAACCCTTCAACCTTATTAAAATTTAACTTAGAAAAGTTATTAATATTTTCTTTTTTATATCACTTTTATTTCTTAATATTTCATTTTTGCTTCCAGAGAGCCATCCTGTGTTGAAAGGAAGGAGAAGCAGAAGGAAAAGAAGAAAGAGAAGGATGAGGAGGAAGAAGAGGAAGGAGAAAGAAGAAGAGAAGAAGAAGAAGAAGAAGAAAGATGAGAAGGAGAATTAAAATAGAGCTTTTCAGCAAACCAAATCCAATACATCAACTAAGTTTAATATTACATGCAACATCCCACATCCACAGTCCCTATCTTCTGCAAAGAAAGATTGGAGACACCTATCTCTAATCTATTGCAAGACAGTGGGGCAATGGAGAGAGCACTTTAACATGGAGTCAGGAAGACTTAATTTCAAATGTGACTTCAGACACTTACTTGCCCTGTGACTCTGGGCAAGTCATTTAACATCTGTCTGCCTCATTCTATTTTCTATAAAATGGAGATAATAAAAGCACTATCTTGTAGGGATGATTGTGATGACAAATTGAGGCAACATTGGTGAAAAGCTTTGCAAACATTAAGGTACTATAAATATAATTGTTATTATTACCGATTCTTTGGTACCAAGGTTGGTCATTGTGATTTCACATCATTAAGTAGTAGAAGTTGTTGTTGTTTTTGTTGTTTTTCCTAAAGTGCAGAAACAAGCAAGGGTATTGATCTTCATGAAAGCAGTAATTATTAAAATAGCACATTACTATTTGGCCCAGTTCTGCCAACAGGGCCATATGAGTATTCTACCCCACTGGCAACCCTTCCCTCTCCCAACACCAGTCATTTTACATGGCCAAGTGGCATCATCACAAAATAACAATAATCACTATTCATTATACCAAATAATCAGTACAGAAGTGGGCATATCCCCAGAATAGAACAAGGGATAAGTTGGGGAGATGTGCCAGGTACTCCTATGAGAATACATTGTGGATTTACTTAAGAGACAGTCATAGAGATAAAGAAAAAAAATTGGTTTTAACTATATATACATTTATAAATGCACACATATGTACATATACATATATTTGTATGTATATGTATATATGTGTATGTGTATGTGTATGTATGTATATATATATACTGTGTGTTTGTATGTATGAGTGTATACTACACAGTTTGGTTATAACTATTTATATGTTTCAAAATTTATGTTCATTAAAATAATGTGGATGGATGAATAATATTAAGATTCAAAATTCAGCAGTAAAGTTGATATCAGTGCTAGCAATTAACTCTGAATAACAAAAAAGGAACAGTGATTCAGTGGCTAAGGGAGTACTTAATGACAAAATTCAACCATCTATAACTTTTGAGTACCCTAAAATTTAATAAAGGACATAAAGGGCATGTTCTATTTTTCTGTATTTCTAAGAACCATCTTGCTCACTTCCATTATTTTATGAGATTTTATTCCTATTCAGTAATTTACTTAAAGATGGAAAGAAGTATTCTGAAAACTGGTATGTTGCTATTGATTTTATGTTAGGTTTAATACACAAATCTGCTAATTAAGCCCTATAGATTGGAAGAGAGGATTAGGACTGGGATAAATAATAATTAAAATTAATTCTTCTCTGAATAAAAAAATAAGAAAGCAAACAAGTACACATATATACTTTTGCTTCATTTTTGTCGAAAGTTATAAGTTATCTCATTGTAAAAACAATAGACCTGGAAAACAAATCCAGTTTAAATAAATAAGAATCATTGGAATATCTGAACCTAATGACAAAAAAAGGACCAAGACATCATATTTCAAGAAGTCTTAAAAGTCTCAGGATTTCTTAGAACTGTAAAAGAAAATAGAACTAGGAAGCATAATTTTGTTACCTCCTGAATGAAATCCCAAAATAAAAGCTCCCAGGAAAATTATAGCCGAAATAGAAAACTTCTGTGATATATACATACATGTATGCATCCATACATGCACACTCACATGTATATATGTGTGTGGTGTGTATATGTATGCATGTATGTGTTTTTGTGTGTGTGTTTATGTGTATATGTGTATGTGTAAGTATATATGATAAACAGCCAAAAAAAAAGAATTCAAGTACCAAGAAACCACAGTGAGGATCACACATGATCTAATAGCCACCAACAAAGAGGAACAGAGATCTTGGAATGCTGTATTCCAGAAAGCAAAATATATAGATTTATAGACAATAATAACCTTCTCAGGAAAACTAAATATATGTAGATAGGGGAGAAATAGACCTTTAATGTAATAGAAGATTGAAAAATACGGGCTTTTTAGAAACTTTGAAGTTCAAATACAGGAGTTAAACATAAAAAAGTGAGCATGGACAGACGATAAAAGACTAAATAAGAATATACCACTCATGTTTTAATATGTGAAGATGATACAGATGCCCACTCCGAATTATTTTATCATTGGGGTCAAAGAGAAAATTGAATTAAGCAGAAGATCTTAGAATGATTCTATTATGTCTTGATGGAATGAAAAGAATTGATCCATGGGGAGGAATTAACCATACAATAAGGAGGGGGGTAGTGGGGGAGAGGAAAGTGAGGAAAAATTGTCTGCCTTAATCAGAATGACAAGAAGACATCTATACAAACAAGGAGGAGGGGGTGGAAGAAGTGACTGTTCCTTGATTCTAGCTCTCCTCTAAATCAGTCAATAGAAGGAAGAATACAGTTGATTACTGAAATTCATTTCATTCAGCCTGGAAATGAGAAGGAAAGGGGGAGAAGGGAAAAGGAGAAATTACAGGAATGGAAGATTAAAGGAGGTATTAGCAAAATAAACTCTTATTAAGGATATACAAAAAAAAAAGATTTATAGCTCTGTTTGAGGTAACAAATAATAAGAATCTGATGGGGTCCCCATAAATTGGTGAATGTTTGAACAAGTTGTGATATATAAATATGATGAAGTACTTTAATGATTTAGGAAATGATAAAGGGGAAAAACTTGGAAAGATTTGTATGGACTGATGCTGAGTGAAATGAGCAGAACCAAGAGAATACTGTACACAATAACAGCCACATTGTGTGATGACTAACTTTGATAGACTTAGCTCTTCTTAGCAATGCAAGGATCTAAAACAGTTCCAAAGTCTCATGATGGAAAATGCTATTTATATCCAGAGAAAGAACTATGGAGTTTGAATGCACATTGAAGCACACCATTTGCTCTTTTTCCCTTCTATTTTGTTTTGTTTCTAATTTCTTGTGGCTTCTCCTATTGGTTCTAATTCTTCTTTACAACATGGCTAACGTGAAAAAAATGAAGAAGGGAAGGCATCAGAGAAAACTGGAATGAGCTGATACAGAATAAAATGATCAGAAGCAGGAGTACAATTTATGCAGTGACAATAAGATGGTAAAGAGAAACAATTTTTAAAGAATTAGGAACTCTTATTAGCATAATGATCAGTCATTTTCCAGAGATTAATGATGAATCATGCTACTCATCTTTAATTAGGGAGGTGAAGGAATCTCAATCCAGAATGAGATATATATCATTTTGAACATGGACAATGAAGAAAATTGATTTGTTTTACTATAAATTCTTGAAACGTGTGGTTTTTCTTTTTCTCAATTTTTAGGGTGAGTTTAGAGTAGAGGAAAAGAAGGCAGATTTTTGCTGATTTCAAAAAAGTCTTTAAAAAGAAAGTTGTAATCTTAAAAGTATGTACATGTAAAAATGTGATTTTTTTTAGTACCTGTACTTTATTCAGGTTAGCAATACATTTCACTGATGTACCTATGTACTGCACAGGTAAATGCTGTGATATATTGGTTCATGATTAATTTTTATATAGTAGAGATGAGCCATGGGCAGAAAAGACAAAGATGTTTTTGTTGAAGAATTGAAACACTATGTTTGATATTGTGGAGCAATAGTGAACAAATCCCAATAATGAAAATATATGTAGACAACACAGAAGTTACTTGCATAGGATAATCCAACTGCTATGAGTTCAACAGTTACTTGCTAGGTCTATCACTTTATAATCCCATGATGTTGAGAATGTTACCAGGTAATGCTATGCAACTGAAGTTCTAAATAAGTGTTTTTAAAGTAAAAGTTCGATAGGTTTGTAATGGTGTCAATCTGCTATGAGTATACTTCTCCCCACTCCCACCCCCCATATATGTATATATATACATACATACACACATACACACATAAGCATGCTTTATTATTACTATTTTTCTTCTTGGCTTGGTTCAGTTATGTTTTTTGTTTTGTTTTGTTTTTGTTTTGTTTTTGACCATCAAAGTATGATGTGGTTACAAAAATAAGGAATGTGCCTAAAGCAAAGGATGTTTAGTAAAACTTTCATTTTGACAATTAGATACTTCTCAGATGTCAAAATTATGCATCTTGTGGCTTACCAAACCATATATGCATTTAATTATGTTAATGGACTTTCCAATGCAGTAAAAGCATGTTCAAAAATAATAGTTGGTTCTATTGGGTGAGTTTCAGAGAGTTCAGGAGCCATTTTTCTTTTCCTTTCCTGAAGAGAAATACCATTACTATAGATGTCCAAATAGTTAATAAATATTCTCTAAAAATCCTACTACCTTCCTTAAGGTAACAGCACTCGATCATCATTCTTTTATGGACACTGAGAAGAATATATTAAAGGCTGCATTCCACCCATGAAAATTTAGATACCATTGAGGACCCTTACAAAGGCTGTCAGTCACGGGTGAATACAATATGAGACGAGCTGGTTATACACTTTCAGGATTATGAAGGACGTATAAATTGGCTCTCCATGCCTCAATACCCACTATCCTCAGGAGGAACCTTGGACCCCTAGCGGATCATTACATCCAGGCTTTGCACCCCCTATCTCCTGTCCTTCATGGCAGGCACAATTTATGCACTGGAAAACCTTGTGGAAAACTTGGATTTGGCCTCACGGCAGCAGGCCAAAGAAATTAGGCACTCACAGAGCCAGAACTAATTCTTGGACAGGGAGGGGACATTCACAATGGATGGAAGCCCACTGTTTGTACCTTCAAATGGGATTGTAAGACTGAGAGGAGACCCAAGGGGGCAAAGAACACAGCTATAATTCCCACCAGCTATATAAGATATGCAGGGACAGGGACTAGGCAAGGAGAAAGACCCCTATTCTATACTCACTTCAAATACCATTTGAATAGAGAGGAGGCTCCCCTTTCCCAGAGCTGTCACTTAACAAAAGACTCTGGAGCAAAGACAGATATTGCCTGATTTGAGGGGAAGGAGTTGTCTCCCAGAATGTTCGATAAGAGGCAAGTCAGGAGGAACCAGAGGAGTAGAGTCTGTTTGCCTGCCTCTTGTGCTTTATTGTTGGAAACCAGAAGTCCATTTTCTGTGTGTTTCCTTTTTCTTTGAAATTAAACCATGAAAAGTAGTATAGTGTTGAGGACAGAGAGCAAACCTTGAGTCAGAGAGACCTAGGTTCTAGTTCCACGTCTGACACACGTTGGTTATGTGGCCTTGGACAAATCAATGTAATTCTCAGTACCTCAATCAATACTATAAGTTACAGAGGAGACTGAGCCTCCATGTTTGCATGAAAGTATTGATGTACTTTGGGGGTGTGAGTTTCCCCAGCTGAAGTTGCTTATACCAATAATATTACAGAGTCTGTCCAAAAAATAAAATTCTAAGCATCAGAAAATCTATTCCTCAAGTTCTAAAGCTACTCCCTTTCACCTTGATGATCCATGGTTGAAGTCTATTGAAGTCAACTCTACTACTTGTTGCCACCTTCTCAGAGGAAGCACCATCACTCCTTATTCATTAAATAATAGGAAGGAACAACCCATAGTGAAATATAAAAAAAAAATTCTTTATAGAAACAAATTTGTTTTTGTGTTTTATTTCCTTTGAGAAAATTTCCCCCCCAAACAGGGATGTATAGGCAATTGTATTCATGATAAATACTAGGACTCAAGGGTGGGGAACCTGTGGCCTTAAAGCCACATATGGACTTCTAAGTCCTTGGGTACAGCCTTCTGACTGAGTCCAAGTTTTACAGAACAAATTGTTTTATTTAGGGACTTGTTCTGTGAAGTTTGGATTCAGTCAAAGGACTCCACTTAAGGACCTAGAGGGCCACACGTGGTCTTGAGGCCGCAGATTCCCTATCCCTATGGTAATACTAGCTTGAAAGACTCAAGGATCAATAGATTTATGACTCTGGGCACTCCCTGCCTGAACCCAGATCATAACTCCTTTGCAGTTTGGTAGATAGTCTTGGTGATTCGGTATGCCTCTCCCCCCGCTTTTATTATGCATCAGTCAATGATGATGATAATGAATATGATGATGATGTTATTAACTAAAATTGGTATATTTCATGGTTTACACTTTGTTTTGCACATATTAACTCAAATACTGTCATCAATGGTTATAACTGGAAGGGTTTTCAGAAGCAATTTAAACCATAATCCTCATTTTACAGATAAGAAAACTTAGGCCAAACAAGATTGGATAAATTCAATATGACAAATATACAATAAAACCACTATACTTCATAATAATTTTAATTATCATTAAAATCTCTTAGTAGTATGGCAAATACCTGGAAACACAATCTTTAAAATTTATGCTAAGGAGTAAAAAAACATAATTCATTATCAATTATCATTTTATTCTTAGAATATGTGAATATGATGAAATAACTAATTAAAATTCCAACAAATTTGATGAGATACCCATTTATCTCTATTCAGTCCAAGTTCTTAGTTTAATCAATAAACAGTCACATATAAAATGCCAATAGGTTCCAACCACTTTATTAATCATTGTGGAAAGACACAAAAACACACACACACACACATGCACACACACAAGACATATGCAAAGAAAAACAAGGTAATTGTGGAGAGAAGGAACTACAGTGGCAACTGGTAGAATACTGGGGGTTCAGAAAAAAAAAAAACCAAGGACACCAGCATTCTTCCAGTCAAAGGGATTTCCAAAGACCACATGATCATCCTTGTCTCCTCTCTTTTAGTCACTGCGCATATCCAATTAGTTGCCAAATCATGTCATTTCTACTTCCCAAACCATCTTTCATATTCATGCCATTATCTCTGATTGCATAGTTATCATGTTATTCAGGCTCTCATCACCTCTTATTTGAGAATAGCTTTCTAATTAACCTCCTTACCTCAAATTTCTTCTCATATGGCTTCCAAAGAGATTTTCCTGAAGTGTAGTTCTAATCATGTCTCTCCCCTACTCAATAAATTCCAGGGGCTCCATATTGCCTCTAGGCTCACATATAAACTCCTCTGATTGTCATTTTGATCCCTTCATAACCCAGTCCCAACGTCCTTTTCCAATGTGTAATAAAACACATTGCTCTTCAAGAACTCTATGGTCCAATCAAACTGGTTTTCTTGATGTTCTTCATACTTCATTCCACCTTCCATCTATCTGTTTTTATATTGCCTTGTCCCCCTTGTCTGGGTACACTCCCTTCTATTCTCTGTCTCTTAGAATCCCTTGTTTCACAAATCAGTTACCTTCTACATGATCCTTTTTCCTGAGCCCTACAAATGACAGTGCCTTTCTTCTAGAATAATTATCGTACCTTATAATTTTTCAATGCATATAATATAAACATGTGTGTGTCAGTATATGTATATGCATGTGAGTATACAAATATACACATATGTATATATATACAAATATACATATATGTGTACATGATGTTTTTTATGATCAAATACAAGTTTCTTGAGAGCAGGATTTTTTTTCTTCCTTTCTTTGCATCTCCAGGTACTGGCAAATTTTAGGTGATTTCAATTGATTGAGTTTAATGTAAGTTTTGAAGATAATGGCTAATTCTTTGAGACAGAGGTCAAGAGAAAGTCCTTTACAAGGATAGGGAATAGCCTCTGGAAAGTAAGGAGATAACATAACGGGCAATGTTTAAAAAAAATTAATGATGTTTAAAAATATCATTCAGTCATGTTGGGCCGTAAAGTGCAGGCAGGTGAATAATCTATGATAATTCTGGAAAGGTAAAGTAGGGCCAGATTTTTGAAGGACTTTAAATGCCAAGCAGTAGAGTCTCTATGTTATTTTAAAATAAGAGCCAATCACATGAGTTAATTGAACATGAGAGTGATATGGTAGAACCTATGTTTTATTTTATTTCTTTTTGTTGTTATTGAGCCATTTGATACTGTCAAGACTCCTGTGGTGTGATCTTTCTTGGTCTTCTAAAAAATATTATTTTTAGAACAACAACGACAAAAACTATCTTCTCTCCCATCTTCTCACACCCACATTGGAAGAACAAAAGAAACAAACAAACAAAAAAAACCCCTTGTAATCCATCTGTAAAGTCAAGTCAAATTAATATCTACATCAGTTATGTTGAAAAAAAAGTTTTACTCTACACCCTGAGTCCACTCCCTCTCATTATTATTGGAGGCAGTGTGATGGCAGAGTGGAAAGAGTACTGCACCTGGAATAAAGAAGACTTGAGTTCAAATTTAACTTCACACACTGGGGTAAGTCAGTTAGCTTCTGATGGCTTTCTCATCTGTAAAAAAAAAAAAAATACCTATTTCCCAGGGCTTTTATGATAATAAAATGAGATAATATTTGCCAAGTACTTTGAAAACTTTAAAGTATAGTAGAAATGCTAGCCAATTTGTTGTTGTTGTTGTTATATAGATAACATTATTAATAGTAGTAGTAGTAATCATGATAATAACAACAACAATAACCACTTTTCTCCAGAGGATGGTTAGTCATTGCATTCATTAGAGTTCTTATGTCCCTTCAAATTATTTGATTTTTCAGGGTTGTCACTTTATAAATAGTTCTTAGGGGCAAATATTCCAGGTGGGAAGATGGCTGCTTAGTATTAATGTTCCTCTGTCTACCTTTTGTTTCATTGCTGGCATTACATGTTTACTGTTTTTAGCCCAGGATTTTATGGTTTTTCTCTTCAGTGGAACCAGGAAATCACGAAGTTCTTCCACATTCACATTTCTATGAAAGTAGCAGAGTGGCTAGTCCGTGGGTTTTTTTTTTTTCATGTTCATCATGGTCTGTTATTATGGTTCTCTGTTGCCATGGGGACTATTCCTTAAAACATTTTTGATCTTTAACTATAAAAGTACTATTTTCATGTGTTTGTTAAGCCACATTTCATTATTTAATTTTAAATTTATTACTGTATAACCCATACAATCTAGATGGGATATTTTTCAACTCTGTGTTTACTTGTTTCATTAGTCACCACGCAAATTCTATACCCAACAAATTTCCTTCTTGATAGTGTGGTGATCATTGTCAAAATTCCTCTTTCAGGCATCGCTTTTAGGCACCTTGGACTTGAATTTCTCCCATTTCAAATTAAATACTGACTTTTCTACATAATCATAGTTGATCTAACACAAATAGCAATTACAGAGGTCTGAAATATGCCAGATCATTACATTTTTCTTGTTTTCATTTGCACTTGGTGAATTGGTTGATTCTATGTGGTTTCTGATGCAAGTTATAATAGTAGTTTACTTATGACCACTTAAATGGAAACATTTATAGTGTTTTGTTAGTAATCAGACTTGCTGCAAAAGCAATCCCTCAATTTTTTGTAATCTTGGGGCAATATAAATTGTTAATGTTAATTATTCCCCATCCACATTCACCCTGTCCTTTGAGTGAATCTTGCAATTGCACTTTGGAGTGATGAACATAGGGGGTTGGATTTTTGCTTCACTCGTGTTATTGGGGAGGTCTGTTTTAGAACCTTTTGAAACATCAAATTAATAGATTAGAAAACACTTACCTGACATCACCATATAAGCAGTGATTGTTTAATTAAAGGTAAGTTTGTTTTTAAATTTTATTTTCAATATTGAACTAAATATTTCCTTTTGCTTTTTGTTAATTGCTCTGTGGTTAATCCTTCTTGACTGCAGGAAGCTGAGAGATTTATAGGTCTCCCCTTGCACTAGATCTTCAATAATTTAATTGTTACCAAGAATGAACTCACGCATCTCAGCAGTTGTTCCTTTACCTTGGGTAATAGTTACATTCATGTGCACTAAGTTCCATATATAGCACCACTCATTTTTTCATATTTAACATTGTTTATGAAACTGTGTCTTCAAGCTAGAATAGAGCTTAGATCATCCCCTCAGACAAAACGATAATGAAATGATGCTGGTTCTTTTGTTTAACATTAACTCCATGGCCTGTGTTACTTAGCTTTCTGCTTTAATCAGTTCATGTCCAAGAATCACAAAGGAAGAATTTAATGAGACTTACTGATGTATTCCTTGTCTTATAAACACAACTCTTGATTAGAAAGTTAGTTCCTCAATGGCCATATGAAAGACAGCATTTCATTGGTTCTTTAAGTTCCTCTCCACTAACTACCTTGCCTCATACTATGCCAAAAAAAAAAAAATACATACATATATGGCTATAGCTCTCCCTTATTCCTTCTTTCTCCTTTTCCCTTCTTCCTCTGACATTGCCACCCCTATGCCCCCAAAAAACTATTTCCTTCTTTATTTTATCTCTGATGATGAGATGGCACAACTGCTCACCAAGACTAACTGCTATATAAACCCTTGATCCTTCCTGACTTCTCCAGCAGATTTACCCTCACCACCATCCTTACTCTATCTCTCTGCCTACTCTCTCCCTATCTACTCATTCCTTCTCTGCTGCCTACCAATATCCTCAAGTATCTCCATTCAAAAAAAAGTCACTAGATTCTAGCACTAGGCAGCCATCACAATATATCTTTACTCCCCTTTTGAGCTAAAATTCTTTGGAAAAAAACATATACAGGTGGTTTCATTCAACTGAAACTGCTCATTGCAAAATTACCAATAATCTCTAATGCCCTCTTTTCAAACTTCATCTTCCTTGACATCTTTGCAGGAATGTTTGGTAATTTCGACTGCTTTCTTCTCCTAGATACTTTCTCCTCTTTGGATCTGAATGAATTTACTCCCTTAGTTATCTTGCTTCAGCCATGTTGGAGAGAGAGAGACAGAGTCAGAATCAGAGTCAGAGATAGACAGACAGACAGACAGAGAAAGAGAGAGAGAGAGTGAGAGAGAGAGAGAGCCTTATCCTGAGCCTTTTCTCTTCTCCCTCTACACTATCTCATATGATGATGCAATAAGGACCAGTAGGTCCAATCATCATCTCTATGTAGATGTTTCTTGGATCTATTCACACAATCTTAACCCTTCTCCTTGACTCCATCCTGAGCCATTAACACTTTTCCACCTCCAACTCAATATGGTCCAAAGATAGTTAACTCATCCCCACCTCCACCCAAATCCACTTTTCCTTTTAACTTTTATGTTATTACTGTCAAGAGTGTGACTATCTTTCTAGTCATGCAGGTTTGTAACTTCTGTGTCATAGATGACTGCTTTCCTTTAGTATATCTGGCTAGAGCAAAGATCAGAAATTAGATTCCCCATTACATAATAAATTGATGAATCTTGAAATGTCTTGCTCTACAATATCTCCAATATCCCTCCCATGTGTCCCATTCACCCCACTAACATAGACACCACCCAATTCAAGTTCTCATCACCTCTTGATTGAGCTATTTCTACAGACTTCTAATTGCTCTATATGCCTTAACTTTCCTTCCACTGTAGCTCACCATTCACTGTGCTACCAAATAAACACAGTTCAGACTATGTAACCATTCCAATCACTAAACAGCAACAGCTTTCTATTACTTGCAGAATCAAATACTAATTCCTTTGTTTGGCATTTGAAACTCTTTTCAACCTCACCCCTTCCTATCCTTCTGCTCATTGACATATTACTCCTCCCAATCATCCACCTGCAGGCCTATTCATTCTTCTGTACACACAACACACTCCATTTCTCATATCTAAGTCTTTGCATTGGCTGTCCCTAATTCCTGGAATGTTCTGTCCCCACTTACCTCCACTTCTTGGTATGCCTGGATTTTATTGAAATTCAGACTGCCTCCCTCCTCCTCCAAGAGACTTTTCTCCATTCTTACACTATAGCTGCAAATATTTCTGCTCTAAGACTGCTTTCCAACTAATCTGCATTTATCTTTTGTGCACTAATGCCTTTGTGCTGCCTCTCTAGTTATAATGTGTTTTCCTTAAAGGCAATGTTCCTTAAAAAGTTTTTGATTTTCTATTTTGTATTCCCAATTAGTAGCATTGTGCCTGGCATGTAACATATGCTTAACAAATGCTTTTTGGGTGATTGATCATTGCTACACCAGCTCACATCATTGTGAATCTCCAAATTTTTGCCTTCTTTGACACTTTAAGTCTTCTTTTCCAATTCTATTGCCATATGTTTTTTTTGTTAATTTATTTTGATTTATCAACAATCACTTCCATATGTTTTTGAGTTTAAAATTTTTCTCCCCCTTCCTCCCTACCATCCTCCCCAAGATGGCACACAATCTGATATAGGCTATACATATACATTCCTATTAAACATATTTTCACGTTAGTGATGTTGTAAGTAAGAATTAGAACCAATAGGAGGAACCACCAGAAAGAGGAAACAAAATTCAACAGAAGAGAAAAAAAATAGCAAATAGTATGCTTCAATTTGCATTCAAATTCTATAGTTCTTTCTTTGGATGTGGATAGAATGTTCCATCACAAAGCCTTTGGAGATGTCTTAGATTCTTGTATTGCTGGGAAGGGTCAAGTTTATCAATTTTAGTCATCGCACAAAGTTTGTTATATGTTTCAGAGGTGGGACTTGAATACAAGTCTCCCTGGTCGAAGGTCAGCTCTCTGTCCACTTTCCAAGGTGCCTCTCCCACAGTGTTCAAAACCCAGATCAAATGTCACACTCTCTGTAATGACCTCTGCTTTCCACCATCAGAAGTAATGTATCCTTAATATTCACATAGTGTGTTACTTATGCCTTTCCTATGGTTGCTGATCACATTCTACATCGTGTTTTAGTTATGTGTTCACAACTATCCATAGTAGAATCCAAACTCAATGAAAGCAGGTACTGTGTCTTACTCCTATTTCTAATCACAGCATCTTAGAGAATGCTTTGTTCAGTAGCTACTTGTGGGTTGGAATTGAATTAAGAACATTTTCCATTTAGTTAATTTCCAGGTATTCTATAATGTAATGTTTTAATGAGTCTTAGTATATTATCATAATAGAAAGTGGAAATAGAAGAGATCTAGTAAAGTAGCATCTTATCATCGTCATCAGCATTGCTTAATTCCATCAGTAACTATGTCTTAGACAGTTACTGAACTGAATAAGAAGGAGGGAGTGGCATAGGTTGGATTTAGGAATATTCTCAGAGAATTCAACAATTTTAGCTCTGCTCAGATACAAAATCTTTTCTTTAATTATGATGAAAGCATAAGAATGCCTTTTTAAAATACTATTTGCCAAATATAATGCTAAGTACTAGGGATACAAATAGAAAAGGCTAGACAGTTCCTGTTCTCAAGGAACTCACACTCTAATTAAGTGAGGTAAGAAAGAAAATATACTTCAGATTTAAGTGAGATAGTAAGGCCCCAAAGTATGAAAGTGGTAGCAGCAGGGTATATGGCAAGGCCCCAAAGTCTTACTTAATAGGGCTAAAGTCATTCTCTAATTCTTCTTTATATCATGGGATATGAGTCTGGACCCTTAAAGGCTATGCCAGGAGAATACAATCTTGTAACTTCCTGAATGAGCTAGAAAGCCTGCCTGGGCCTGGTGACAAGCAACTATATCACTCATCCAAGGCCCAGGGGAGCAAAAGTTCAGAGGTTCATTAGATTGCCTGAAGGGGAATTAATTGTTCAGTCAAGCAACTCTCCAAATTCTTCTCCTAAGTAACAGAATATTTGTGATCTATATCAAGAGAAGAAGAACCCACACTGATGGAAACACAGATGATAAAAGTTCTGAAGAATTATGGTGATGCTAATAGGATTAAATATTTATAGCAGGCAGAGAACTTAGATACCATTAAGTCCAACCTCTCATTTTATGGCTGAGGAAAGTTTCAAGGAGTGAAAATGACTTAGTCAAGGTCACCTTGTCAATGTATCCACAAGATGTATGCCTACAAATCGCAGAGCACCAAGACCTCCAAAGGATCCGAATGACACCTGGAAATCCTACAAGTAAGAGAGAAGAATAGATTGGGAATAAAATGATTGAAGCATATTAATTTTTAAAATTAAATTCTCTTTTATTATAAACTTAATCATCCACAAAAATAAACATTTTAATCTACAAAAAGGAACCAAAAAAGTATATATTTGTATAACACACAAATATGCGTATATGCTTATGTTCATAAGTGCATATGTATGTACACATATACAAACACATCCATTCATATGTATATAGATATATAAATGTGCATATATATGTTTGCATACATGGATGTGTGAATTATATATGATCTTTTTATTGTACTTTTCACAAATGGTATCTTAAACCAACAATGAGTTTTGATTGTGATGTGGCATATAGTATATAATTAGGAAAATTATGATAGGAAAAGGAGATAGTCTAGTGAGATAACAGGAGTGCTGGATGATAGATTGACAGCCCAGTGCTGTACAGATACCAACAAAATGCCAAAAGACACAAGAGAAAATTCCAGAGAAAATTGTATATAATTATATTTATATACCTATAAGCATACAATATATGTATATATGTGTGTATGTATGTTTGTATGTATATGTATATGCATATACATATGTGTATAAACATTTGTCCCTACTGATAAAGATAATTGATAAGTACTATTCAGTTGAAATAGAATTGAAGTATGTTACTTGAGTTCTAGTCAACTTAAAGGTATGCAGGTTTTGAGTGATTTGCTTGGACTTTATGGTAAGGAACTATATTGCTGAGCAACAGGGAAGCAACCTCAGGGGTAAAATGGAATAAATCCAATGTTTTAACCATGATTTAAGATTTTCATTGAATCAGGAAGACTTGAATTCAAATCTGGATTGAGACATTTACTAGCTGGGTGACTTTGGGAAAGCCAATTAACTTCTGTTTGCCTCAGTTCCCTCATGTCTAAATAGAGATAGTAATAGCACCTATCTCTCAGGGCTATGAGTATCAAATTATGTAATATTTGTCAATCACTTAATAGAGTATCTAGTATAGTAGGTACTATAACATTGCTTATAATTATTATTATACTAAATACAACATATAAACTCATCAAGTCACAATGTATGAGACTCTCCCTCTACTTCTAAATATTTTTCTCAGATTACATATTTTCTAGTTCATTTTTTCTCCTTCAAGACTTCTCTAATTTTTTAATCAGATGGCTCTTGTATTAAAACTCTTGGCATTAAGAAAGATAAAAGAAAGAATAGAATCTACTGAAAAGAGACTGGATTTGGAATCAGTGGACAAAGATTCAAACAAGAACTTTGGCACTGTGATATCTTGGACAAGTCTCTTGACCTCTCTGGGTCTTATTTCTATATCTGTAAACTGAAAGCAATGATTGTTCCCAGTTTGAAATTCATGATCCTTTGCTTCTGAGACATTGATATTCCCTAAGCCTTGCAGAGCCAAGGAATAGCCGTAGGCCTGGAAAAATTCCATAACCTCAAGGATAGCTCTGTGTATTAACAGGTTTGAACTTATTTCACCCTTTAGTAGGTTAAAAGCCATGGATATAAAATTGGACAGAAAGGGTAGGTACGATGTCACAGAGGGAGCCAAGAAAAGGCAGGACTCAGCCTGCAGAGGTGAGAGAAGTTCATGGTTAAGGCTAGCTACATAGAAGATTAGTAAATTTCTTTCCTGATTTTAAAGTCTGGATCTTTCAAAGACATAACTAACTTAGTCAAATGATAAACATATGCCAAGGCATTTTCTCATATAGAGGAAAATATTGCTTTACTCATTTAAAGAGTATATATGTAATGAACTCTGATTAAGCATACATGTAATTCCCACCCTGTGATATACTGGTATGTGAATGGTATTCTTAATTCTATATTAATGGATTTTGTGGCAAATGAAAGCTAATTTATACTAACTGACAAATGAGGTATTGTGATACTAAAAATAGATAGCATCCACTAGGAATAAATATACAATAGTTGTTTATTATTATTATTATTATTATATTTTAAAGGAACTTTGATCTGGCAAAATTGGTGAGCAAGGTAAACAGAATTATTTTCCACACTAATCCTTGGCTCTGTGGGGCATTTGCAGAGCCTGGGATTCAAGATTCAACATGGTTTTTCAGAAGTCAATGCTCTTTCTAAATTTGACGCTGTGGAAATATAGAAATATAAAAGATGTGCATGTCTTCCTAGTGAGATAGCAAGCTTGCTTCCAATCAATTTTCATTGTGATCTTCCCTGATGAATTTTTGATAGAGAAATGATAGAATTTTAGAGCCCCCCAGTGGTCTGTGTGAACGCCAGGATTGGTTTCTAATACAGATGGGTGTGTATTTAACTCAAACCTCTTCTCCAAAAATCTGACATTATCTGAAATTCTTTTAAAAACCCATGTTATCAATAACTTTTGACTTCACATCACCTCCCTTTTCCAGTGTCTTTCTCCCCACTTTATCCTAAAAATTAATCCCTTCTAATAAAGAATTTTTTAAAGAGAGGAAGAAAAAGTTAGCAAAACTCACAAATATAACCAAAAAGTCTAATACTATATGCAGTATTTCATATCCCTGGCCCCCCACTTCTTCAGGGAAATGGAACAAGGTGTATTTCTATATATATTTTGGAGGGTTAAGGTGTTTGCTAAATAATTTTAAAACATTCAGTTTATTTTGTCCTTGTTTTCATTTATATCATTGTAGTCATTAAATATATTGATTTCCTGGTATTGATTGTACCACTTCATTTGAATTATTTCCCCATACTTTCCTGCATTCATCACATACATCATTTCCTACAACTAGAAAAGCAGCTAGGCTGCCCAGCAGATAAAGTGCCAGGCCTAGAATGAGGAAGACTTGAGTTCAGTGTTGTCTCATGTACTTAGCTGTGGGTGACCCTGGGTAAGTCACTTAACTTCTATTTGCTCCAGTTTCCTCACCTGTAAAATGGAGGTAATAATAGCATCTATCCCCTAGGGTTGTTGTAACAAACAAATGAGTAGTATTTGTAAAATGCTAAGCATAGACCCTGGCACATAGGAGTCTCTTAAAAAAATGCAGGTGGAATAAGATGGTTTTGATTACTTTCATTTTAAATGTATTATGTTAATTATTTACCTAGTATTTAGATATCTGTATATCCCTCATACAAGTTCAACTTGATCATAAAAAATGATATGCTAGATAGATTATTGAATTTTTGTCAATTTTTATTTCTTTTTTTGCTTTAAACATGTAGGGTTCAGTTATGAGGACTAAGGGTTCTTTTAAAAAATCATAATTCTCTGGAGACAAGGCTTTTTTATGGTCCAGCTTTTGCAACTAATTCAATTTCCTTTTCTTAGATTAAATATTTCAAAACTATTTTTATTTTTCTGTAATTGGGATATTTAAAAATTTTAAATATGATTTTTAAAGATTAATTTAAATATATATTCAGTTTTGCTGGCATATAACATTGTTGTAAGGCCTACTAATAATATCTTGATTCCTGCTGGGTTTGTTATTATTTCACCCTGTTTATTTTTCATTTGTAAAATTTAATTTTCTCTCTTTAGTCAGAAGGAATGAAAGGTAAATAAAGTATTGCCTTGTTAGATAGAGGTTTCTCAATTTTATTATTATTTCCAAAGTGCCAACTTTTCACATATGTGAATTTTACAGTTTTTATTACTATTTTTTCTATTTCAATTCTAATTTTCAAGACTTTTTGTACATGTTTTGAGTTCATTTATTTACAGCTTTTATACATTTTTATTTTTTTTTTAAATTTTCACACAGAGTTTTGGTTGCAGCTTTGTGTGTCAATAACATCACTGGGAGAAAAAAAGCAAAGGTACCCAACCTTATTAGGCACATTGGAGTCCTTTCTTGAAGGAGTAGGTGATAAGAAGATTTAATATGGTCAATGACTTTTCATTAATGGTTGACCACAATCTTAAGATATTGTCTTCGTATCTGCATTCCTTGGTAAAATCAAGAGAATACCCACGATGACAAAGTCCATATATTTTCCTGTTGGACTTTCTTTTTCCAGTTATGGGTATTGATACTTTCAGAACTTATAAGTTATTAGAATTGGTTATTATATGGATAATTAATATCTCCAAATGTTGCCAAATTTATTTCCCTATGGCATTGTTCTATCTTACTTTCCAGTTTTAAAAGCTTCAGTGGCTCTCTATCTATTTATCAATTTATCTATCTAACAGTCTCTGATCTATATCTATCTATCCATAGATATAGACCAAGATAGAGCTCAACTGATTTAATTGCAAAGATATTATCCTCTGCAGTAGACTGTAATCTCCTTGAGCACATCAGCTAGTTTATTTTTGCCTTTTTATCTACAACTCTCAGTGTGGTATGTGGCACATAATAGGCAGCTAGATGTTGCAGTAGATAGAGTTATGGACTTGACATCAGGAAGATCTGGGTTTAAATTCCACCTCAGTACATCCTCACACCTATCAGATTGGCTAATATGACAGAAAAGGAAAATGATAAATGTTGTAGAAGATGTAGGAAAAATGGAACACTAATGCATTGTTGGTAGAATTGTGAACTGATCTAACCATTCTGGAGAACAATTTGGAACTATGTCCAAAGGATCATAAAACTGTGTATACCCCTTGATATAGCAATACCACTACTGGATCTGTATCCCAAAGAGATCATAAAAAGGGGCAAAGGACCCACATGTACAAAAATATTTATAGCAGCTCTTTTTGTGGTGGCCAAGAATTGGAAATTGAGGGGATGTCCATCAATTGGGGATTTGCTAAACAAGGTGTGGTATATGAATGTAATGGAATACTATTGTGCTATAAGAAATGATGAGCAGGTGGATTTCAGAAAAAAAACTGGAAAGACTTACATGAACTGATGCTGAGTGAAGGCAACAGAACCAGTAAAACATTGTACATAGTAACAGCAAAACTGTGTGATAATCAACTTTGATAGCTTAGCTCTTCTCAGCAATATAATGATCTAAGACAATTCCAAAAGACACATGACAGAAAATGCTAACCACATCCAGAGAAAGAACTATGGAGTCTGAATGCTGATAGAAGCTTTTTCACTTTCTTTGTTTTTTTTTTCTTTTTCATGGTTTTTCCCATTCTTCTTTCCTCTTTCACAACCTGGTTAATGTGGAAATATGTCTTACATGATTGAACATGTATGGTCTATATCAGATTGCTTGCTGTCTTGGGAAGGGGGTAGTGAAAGGGAAAAATTTGGAACTCTAAATTTTACAAAAATGAATGTTGAATACTGTATTTACATAAAATTGGAAAAATTAATTACTATCAAATTTTAAAAAATAAATGAGACCTCAAGCACTTACTAAATGTTTGAACATGGGCAAGTCACTTAACATCTCTCAGTCTCAATTTCCTCATCTGTAGGGTAGAAATAATAGTAAAACCTACCTAAGTGTTGTAGTGAGTATCAAATGAGATGACATGTATAAAATATATGTATAATATCAATAAAGATAATATAATATGCAATATGTAAATAATATATGTAAAACATTTTGTAAAATTTGAAGTGTTTCATAAATATTAGCTGTGATGAGTAAAAATGAAATTAAAATTTATTAAATTATTTTCTTTGAGAGTAAGCTATTTTAAAACCTGTATCTAGCACAGAATCTTACAGATAGTAGATACCTAGTAAATGTTAGCTGCATTGATTTAAATATTTCTTGTCCTTTTGATTTATTAATTCGTAATTACAAATTGGCACTATCCCTTTGATTTAATTATTTATAATTACACATTGGCAGTAAGGTAAGTAGGAGCTACGTTGGAAAATCAGAGGTGTTTGATGTTTCTGATTCTCGAAAATATAATAGAAGACCAAGATTTTGAAGGTCAGGAACTTATTCCAGAAAAAAACATGAAGAGAAAGATTTCTGGCGAATAAAAAGTATAAAAGACATGAGTACATCTGTCAAACCTAGGGCAAACACATCATCATCTCATTCATATTGGACTCCCAACAGTGTCTTAACTTCCTAGCCTTTCCTTAATGTTTTAAGCTGGAGGTTACTCTAGAATCAGGTGTGCAATTAGTTTGAATGAGTAATTATTTTAACGAAGTGATTTGTGAGCCAGCCAAATTGCTTTAAGCCTTTGGTTGTTTTTATTCAGAGAAGCAAGGTTGAGTGTTGAATAATTATTTGGCTAGAATCTACTTTCACAGACATGCAAATTTACTGACTTGGTCAGCAATTAAGGTGTTCAATTTGTTGTTGCTTTTTTCAAAAGTCAACTTCAAAATAGTTTATAAATGCCCTTGAGATGGAACTTTAACATAGAATATGAAACTGTATATTTTCTCAAAATAAAGACTCCGTTCAAATTGAGGAAAGCTTGCAGGAAAGGATCTGTCCAGTAATCCAACCATATTTTAGTGGAAAATATTCCAATTAAATGTTTCAGTATACTAGACTGGTTGTTAATATGAGGCTCACAGAAAACCTATTTTCTATAGCTCTCAAGCATTGGAACAAATCCAAGGAAATATTATTTTGAAACAGGTGACCTCAGAAAAGTGGCATGTCTTTCCTAAGAGAAGATGACATGGTACATTTGTGATTGCTTTGTGCTTGTGATGCAGCAATGTTTTCATTTGGGACTGACTAGATCTATAGTTGCAAATCTTCTTTGAGGAAGGATACCAGGACATGTGAAGATCTCTTTTGGGGAACAGGTTTGAACTCTTAGCTTTTGCACTAGAAGCTTTTTGCAGAAGTCACAAGAGGCAATTTCTTTCTTTGCCAACTTCCTGTCTCTCTGCAGCTGTGACACAAACCTGGAAGTTTGTGTTGGAAAGACAGCTATAGGCACAGATGTTAGGAAATTATAGCTAGCATTTTTCAGTAACCCACATACAAAAGTCTTCATACATGTGCATATGAACACATGCAAAGGAACACAGACGTATAGACAAGCCCACAGAGAAGTAAAATGAAAAAGCACAAGAAATGGGCAGAAATTCTTGAATGGAACTCCAGCATTTTGAAGAGAGGATTCAGTTTCAAGGATTGAGTTTTTAAAAAAATATTACTGGTGAATGGAGGATTAGAAAAGCACTTAACTAAGTTTTGCCAACATTCCCCTCCAAATAACTTTAAAATAACGCTGCAAATAAAATTCTGGAGTATCAGAGACAACAAATGGTCAAAGTTAGACATTCTTCTAGCCCAAGACAACATAGGCAGTTGGAAAAAGAAATCTGTGACATGGAGGAGGAGGCTGGCCCAGAGTCCATATGGATGAAACATTAGTGATGTGAGTAGGTTTTGGAGACAGAAGTACGAGCAGCTTCAGGAGCTTCCAAGCCAGAGATTATAAGGGAACCTGGAAACTGATCAGAAAGAGAATACAGGCTACAACTGCCTTGCTAGCACTGGACACAGGACCAGATGGTGTTTAAAAACTCCATTGCCTGTACCCACTTTTGAGTCATAGTTTAAGGATAGACAGGGGCACTTTTGCCCCTGGGAATGGGAGCACTGAAGGGCAAATGTTTGGTGATTCCATTGCTTAGATTCACTTGTGGTCACAGTTCAAGGACCCAGAGAAGCACTTTCCATCAAAAGGAATGGAAGCCCTGAGGGACAGTATCACTTCCAGCCCCAAGGGATCAGGGACCCAGAATATGATATTCTGGAAGACAAAATAGCTAGGGATTACAACCAAGAATCACCTACCCAGAAAAAACTGAATATAATCCTTCAAGGGCAAAAAAAAGATATTTAATAAAACAGAAGACTTTCAAGCATTCCTGACAAAAAGAGCTGAAGGGAAAAAAAGTAAACTTTGAAATAGAAGACTCAAGAGAAGTGTAAAAAGGTAATCATGAGAGAGAAATCATAAGTCTTTCAATAAGGCTATACTGTTTACCTTTCTATGTGGGAATGTGATACATAAATCTTCTAAGAACTTTAACATCATTAACAACAAGAATCATTATTGTAACAGTTCTGCAAAGGGATTCTACAAAGAAAGAGGGTGTAGGAGTGAGCTGATTATGTTGGGATGAAACAAAATTAGGCTGTAAAAAATGGATAGATGAGAAAGAGGGATACCCTGGAAGAAGAAGGGAGAAGAAGAATGGGGGAAATTATCTCACATAAAAAAAAGTGCTCAAAGAAGAGTATATATATATATATATATATATATATATATATATATATCTACACATATGTACACATCTATAAATATATACATATACATATATATATATATATATATGCACACACACATGCACAGAAATGGGGGATTCAAACAGGGAGGGCAGATGACAGAAGGCAGTGTCGAGACACAAAAGACTTTAGAAAAGAGACAAGACAAAATGATAAAAATAAACAGAAGAAAATAGAATGGAAGGAAATGCACAGTTAGTAAACATAACTATAAATGTGAATTGAATGAATTCACTGATAAAACATAAAAGAGTAACAGAATGGATTATAAAAATAGAATCTAACAATATGTTGTCTCTCTGTTTCAACAGAGAGATATACACAGAGTTAAAATAAGGGACTAGAGCAGAATCTATTATGCTTCAGCTGAAGTTAAAAAAAAGGCAGTGGTAGCAATCATGATTTCAAACAAAGCAAAAGCAAAAAATAGACTTAATTAAAAGAGATAAGCAGGGGAAACTGTATCTTGCTAAAAGAAAGCATATTCATTGAAGAAATAGCAATACTAAATGTATAAGCACCAAAGGGTATAGCATCCAAATTCTTAAAGAAAACATTAAATAAGGAAATACGGAGTAAAACTACACTAGTGGGGGACCTCAACTTTCCCCTCTCAGAACTAAATAAAGTTAACCATAAAATAAATGAGAAAGGAGATGAATAGAATCTTAGAAAAGTTAGATATAATGGCTCTCTGGAGAAAATGAAATAGGAATAAAAAGGAATATACCTTTTTTTTCTCAGCTGTACATGGCACCTTCACAAAAACTAAAAATGTATTAGGGCACAAAAATATCACAACCAAGTGCAGGAAAGCAGAAATATTAAACATATACTTCTCAGATCATTATGCCACAAAATTATATTTAGTAAGGGGTCATGGAAGCATAGATTAAAAGCTAATTGGAAAGTAAATAATCTAATCGTAAAGAATGAATAAGTCAAAGGATAAATCATAGGAGCAATCAATAATTTAATTAATTTGGATGTATGAGATACATATAAATAAATATTCAAGGGAAAACTTATATTTCCGAATGCTCACATCAATAAAAGACCGAAAAGGCAGATCAATGAAATGGGCATGTAACTAAAAAAGAAACTAGAAAAAGAACAAATAAAAAATCTAAAATTTAACACCAATATAGAAATCCTGAAAATCAAAGGAGAGATTAATAAAATTGAAAATAAGAAATCATTGACCTAATAAGTAAAACTAGGAGCTGGTTTATGATAAAAAAATTAAATATGATACATTGGTTAATTTGATTTTTTTTAAAAAGAAGAAAACCATATTACTAGTATCAAAAAATGGAAAGGGTGAATGCAATCCACCAATGAAGATGAAATTAAAGTAATTATTAGGCATTATTTTGACCAACTATATGTGACTAAAAGTGGATAAATGATTTCAACTTAAAAAATATCATAAGTAATTTAGGGGAGCAAGGAAAGTTGATAATTTTGATTATGTGAAATTAAAAGATTTTTGTGCAAACAAAAACTAAAGCATCCAAAATTAGAAGGAAAACAGCAAAGTGGGAAAAAATTGCAACAAATTTCCCTGATAAAGGCCTCATTTCTCAAATACATAGGAAACAGAGTCAAATTTATAAAATATAAGAGCCATTCCCCAAATGATAAATGGTCAAAGGATATGAACAGGCAGTTTCTAGAAAAAGAAATCCAAGCTATCAATATTCCCATTAAAAATACAACTTTAAATCACTAGTGATTAGAGAAATGCAAATTAAAACAAGTCTCATGCACCACTTTATACCTATCAGATTGACTAACATGACAGAAAATAAAAATGACAAATGCTGGAGGGGATGTGGAAAAATCGGAACACTAATGCATTGTTGATGGAGTTGTGAAATAGTCCAACTATTCATCAGAACAATATGGAACTATACCCACAGGGCTATTAAACTATGCATATCCTTTGATCTGGCAATACCACTGTGAAGTCTCTATCCCAAAGGGACCAAAGAAAAGGAGAAGAGATCTATTTGTACAAAAATACTTACAGCAGCTTTTTGTGTTGGCAAAGAATTGGAAACTGAAGGGATGCCGATCAATTGGGGAATGGCTGAACAAGTTGTGAAATATGATTCTGATGAAATACATATAGCACAATAGCGCTATAAATAGTGACACGGGGGCAGAGCCAAGATGGTGGAGAAAAGGCAGTGATGCACCTGAGCTCTCCCCAAAACCCCTCTAAGCACCTTTAAATAATTCCATAAAACAATTACTGTAGCAGCAGAACTCACAAAAGGATACGGTGAAATAATTTTCTAGCCAAAGAAGACTTAGAAGGTCATCAGGAAAGATCTTTCATACCTGGGTGTGAGTGGAGCACAGTCCAGTGCAGGCTGTGCCAGCATAGACGCAGTCTCAGCAAACCAGGAGCAGGCCTTGGCAGCCACTGAATCAGCAGCCGCTGCTGCTGCTGCTACTTCCAGAGCTCTCAGCCCACAGATGGAAGGGGGTCGAACCCCTGGTCAGAAGATTACAGGGGTTTCTTTGCTAGCACTGAGACAGGATCCTGTTGCTTTACCCATATTCAGATCCAGGTCACGGTCCTGGGTGGCAGTCTCAGAGTGAGGAGGAGCACTAGCACACCACAGCTTGTGGGTCACAGTGGAGCAGGGACCCTCCTCATAGTTCCAGGGGAGGAAAGAGTGCTTGTGGTCACTCAGACCAGAGCACAGGTCAGGGGAATAGTAAATACAACTCTCCATAGATCATGCTACCTTGGAAGAACTGAAAACTTACAGGTCCCTAGAGTAATGATGAACAACTGTGAACTACTTATCTACTCTAGTCAAGACAATGAACCAAGATAATTTTAAAGGACCCATGATGGAAAATGCTATCCACCTCCAGAAAAAGAACTGGTGAACTCTGAGTATAGATTGAAGCACGCTTTTTTTTATTTTATTTTTATTATTTTGTTTGTGTTTTCTTTGCCATGTGGCTAATATTAAAATATGTTTTGCACAGCTTTAACATGTATAACCAAAATTGAATAGCTTGTCTTTTCAATGGGAGGGCAAGGTGAAGCACAGGAGGGAGAGACAGAACTTGGAACCCAAAAGTTTAAAAAAAAATGATTGTTAGATTTTGTCACGTGTAATTGAGAAATATTTAATGAAACAAATTAACTTTTAAAAACATTACTGGTGTACTTTTCCCCCCTTTGCATGGTCCAAAAATTTGAAAAATCCAAATTTCTTGCTATTTATCTGTCTAGCCTATAACTGAGATTGGGCAAATTTTCAACATGAGTGATGACAACATATTGAATGGGCAGGCATAGACCTATTATTTTCCAGGCTTCTACAGTGCCTATTTAGCTGAGCAGTATCCTCAGCATACAGAGAATAGTAGCACACCTTATTTGTCATCACCTTTGATTGTAATTTTTATGCACCCTTAATAGACAAAAGGAAATATGATTACTGGGGTCTGATTCATATTAATTTTAGCAGATGAGAGAAACAATGTCTTGCCAAGCTGTATGTGGTAAACCAAACCTTGCTGGAGAAGTGGAGGAAAAGAAATATGACATTCAGCTGTTTGCTAAACTGGCCATTTTTTACTAATGTCTTAAAGACAAAAGCAATATTTTTTAAGTGATTTAACACAGTGAATTAATGGGATTAGCAGGGTGTTTCATTGAACTGGACTAAATTCAATCTGTGAATAACTACCAAAAATTAGACATAACTGCAACACTCTGTCCTTTTCCTGGTGTTTCAAGGCAGACAATGTTTTCAGGAAGTGAATGCTGGTCCCAAACAGTGGTATAATCTTTAATGAAGAAATTCATAATGCAGATGTCAAAAAGGTGAAACTTGGAGTTATTCCATCAGTATTTTTTGTGGATTACTAAGGCATGCTGTTGTTGTTGCTGCTTGTCTTCATTCTTGAAGAAGACCGTGACATCAGGAAGGAGATGTCATGATTTGCAAGTGAATTGGATTTAAGTGACGTAGGGCTGTGCAAAGTCACCAGTCTCACTCTCTCCTCCAGAGCCGTCTGGGTCCAGTGGCAAGACATGGATGAGGATGACTGGAGATGGCTCCAGATGCAGTGAGAGGACTTGTCCTTTTAGAGCTAAGGTCTTTCCCAAGTCTCAGTCTATTTGAGGCAACCCCCATTCAATGATTGGGTGGCAAAGAATGGCCTCTTTTACCTATTCAAAAAATAAAATAAAATCAATCATGTACCATCTATACAAGGCCCCATCTGACCTTACTGCAAATGTGGGTAATCAACAGTGGAAGTTCATTTGAGTCAATGAAATGATCTAGCCAGTTAAGAAAATGGGTTCAGAACTTTGGTGATCCATAAAAATTCACTGTGAATTTTGGACCAGCATTTGTAACAAAGAAAGATTGTACTGAAGGTTTGGGTAGAGAATTTAGCCTCCTTTGCTTTTGCTCATTTGTTTTATTGACTCACAAACCCAACAATTGGACCCATTTTAAAGTTGGGGAAGGATATAAATATTTGTTAAGTGCCACTTGATCCTCACAATGGTCCTGTGAGGTAGGTGCTATTAGTATCCCATTTTATAGTTGAGGAAACTGAGGTAGAGATTAAATGAACTGCACAGTTTCACACAGCTTCTAATTATTTGAGGCCAAATTTGTACTCAGGTTTTCTATCCACTGAGGAACCTTGTTGCTTCAATAATGAGGGTATATATATATATATATATATATATATATACACACACACACACGTATGTCTATATATACACATATATGTATGTATGCATATACATATATATATAGTGTGTGTGTTTGTATATTATATATATATATATATATATATATATATAGTGTGTGTGTGTGTGTGTGTGTAATGCATGAAGTATTATTGGTAGCTGAGTTAGGGAAAAGGGCAAGAAATCTCCATTTGCACTGGAGGAAATTAAGGAAAATAAATTAATCCACTGGCTTAAATGGAATACCCTTCATGAGATTTAGCATATGCTGATATGACTTTACAGTTGCTTTTTGTTTGATTGTTTTTTCTTCCATTCTCATCCTTCTGCTCTTGAAGTGAACCCTATTTTATTTGGGGTAGTGGACAACTTGTGCTTAATTTTATGTTATTCCTTGTAAGAAAAACACTGTAAGAGGAGAAACTATTGCCCAAAGGACAGAAATATTCTAAATATATACAAATGACTAGTGAATTCTAACAACACTGGACATGAAGATATAAAATTTAAATCTTCTTTGGGGGCAGATAGTTGGCCCAATGGTTAGAGCACCAGGCATGGAGTCAGAAAAGTCTGACTTCAAATCTAGTCTCAGACACTTAATGGCTGTGTGACCCTGGATAAGTCACTTCATCTTTGTCTCAGTTTCCTCAACTATAAAATGGGGATGTAGCTATTATCTAATTTAACTTTTCAAAGAGAATTTTCTAATATTCTACTCATTTTATTCAACAGGAAGAGGTAATCAAAGTACTAGTATGGGGCATAGACTGAGGCTTGGCTGTAAACCATATAAACATGGCAATTGAAGGAAGATAGATGTTTTTTCTGGCTCATAATATGCAAAAAAAGTTTTAACTAGTCAAAGAGTAACTTTAAAAATAGTTCAATTAGTGCCATATTCATGACTATTTAAAATACCTTGTCCATTTAAATGTCATAATCAAAAGTCATGACTTAAGTTTCTATTAAATGAATTTAATAATGTTCAGCTGAACACACAGCTTCTCCTTCAGGCAGTTAGTGAGTTTGAACATTGAATTGTTGAATTGTTCAGAGTAGTCAATGCTATATAGAAGTCACTTAACATAGATTGCATATTGTGATGGTTTTTCAAGGAGTCAAAGGCAAACTGAGCAAACAACATCAACCTCTCTTTTATACTCTTGCATACATGATGCATAAAGTTATAATGATGATAATAAATGTGGGCATACACTTTCTTATCAAGAGCTTGAAGCCTTTTCAGATCCCGGAAAGATTAATCCAAATATGAAGTTCTCAGATTTCAGGAACTAGTCTACAGAATACTTCCTTGTATTTGGCAGACACTTGATAATGTTGACTTCTCCATGAAATTAGGAGAGGCAGATATTATGATTGTCATTTTGCAGGTAAGGAAACTGAGACACAATTACTTGCTCGTGATCACAGAAAAAAGTTATCTGAAATCAGGATCTTCTGAAACCACCTTTTATGACTTCTAGCTATCAGAGTACTTTTTTATATCAAAACTTTAATTTAGAAAATCTAACACACTAGTCACATTGTTATTACAGAATATGATTCAGTTAATACCATCTGATACACTTTGGAGTTCATATAAAGTCTATACTAAAAATGACAAATACATGGATGAAGTAATGCATAAGAACTAGCATCACAGTCAGTTAAACAGTATTTAGGGAGGAAAGGTGTGAATAAGCATTGATTAAGCACCTACTATTTTCTAGTCTATTGTGTTAAGCAGCTTATAAATATCTAATTTAATCCTTATAACAACCCCATTAGGTAGTTGCCCTTATGATCTCCATTCCCAGTGGAGGGCACTGAGGCAGACAAAATTTTACTGACTTGCCCATGGTCACACAGCTAGTAAGTATCGGAGGTCAGATTGAACTCATCTTCCTTACTCTAGGCTTATCACCTATTCAGTGTCTACTGTGTGCCAGGCCTTAGGGATATAAAAGAGTGAAAAATATAGAAAAAGCTATCTAGTCAAATCCCCATTCATTTAGAGAAGATGAAAGTGAAACCAAGAGAGATTAAATGACTTTCCCCAGGACACACAGGCAGGTGTATCAGAGATAGGATTTGAACTAAGGTCCTTTGAATTCAGTTAGAGAACTTTCCACTGTATTACATTACCTCTATAGAGAATAGATGCTTGAACACTCAACCAAATAATAACACATATCTCATTACTAGTGTTGGATATAACTAGAAGAACGGAAGAAAAGAAAAAAAAAGAGAGAGAAAGTGAAGGAGGAAGAAGGGGAGAAGGGAAAGATATAGAGAAGTAGAGAAAGAGAAGGAAGGAAGGAAAGAATAAAGGAAAGAAGGAAGGGAGTAGTAATAAGAGACTGTGGACATAGTCTTCTGGGGCCTCTTGACCGAGATGCAACAAAACCTGGTGCCTCATCATCTTCATCTTGCATGGTCCTAGTTTGCACCCCTTAAAGAACTAGCTCTGATAATTTTCTACTCCTGCTTTTATATGCTTGCCTATCCCACTTGCTAAAGGAAGCTCTTTATCTGATTCCTATTTCCCTCTTGAGATCTCAGGCTCATCTTAGTCACACTCCTGTGTTTGACTTTACTCCCTTTGAAAGGCATCAAAAAGTAGCAGTAGGACCAGCAGAAGCCAGTGGATAGCTTGGTTCATGACTGGGTTGTCTGTCTTCCAGGTTTGGGTGAAGGGGGAGAAGAGTCATTCTTTTTTTTTTTTTTTTTTTTTTCCAAAAGCGACTTAGAAGGTCAGTGGGAAGGAGTCATTCTTTGATGAGCCTATGTTATATAGGTTCTCCTGATAGTCTTCCTCTCTTTCTGTTCTCACATCCAATCCAGTTCCTGGAAGCTCTGTGTACCCAGCCCAGGCATCAGGCAGCTTTAGGTAAGTGAGATATCGAGAGAGTGAAGGTTTACGTGGCTGGCCGGTGGGCAGAGTATAAGCATAAATTGAGGCTGACCCACATGTCAAGCTTTGGATCTCCCTCCCTGTGCATCCTATTTGAACAAAAAAGGCAGATCCAAGAGCAATGACTAAAATGGGAAAGATAAACATTTAGGAAATAATAGTAAAATATATCAGGAAAGAATTTTTAATGGCTAAAACTGTTCATAAGTGAAATCAGCTACCATTGGAGGTAATGAGTTGCCTCAGTTATCATATTAGAATAAATGTTTTACAATGTTATTTTTATGGTTGTTGACTTGAATAAAACTTTCTCTTCAAATAGTTCTGTTTTTCACATTATCGACCTTCTTATTTGTCTCCCCATCGGCTTTCCAAAATCTCTTTACCGGCATCTGCTAATATGACACCATGTGCCTTATCATAGAGCTGCGCTTTCATTCATGTAGAGAAACCCAAGTGAGGCAATTCTCTCTAACAATGCAGATCCACTACTCTTTTCCAATTATAGTTTTATATAAATGACCAGAGTTGCACAGCCATTTTATGTCACAGGCAGGACTTGAATTCAGGTCTTTCTGGTTCCAAAAGTCTATCTTTCTCCCCTAGGCAACACTGCCTATCATACTCATACTAGACTACATTAAATTACTTTAATCAACCCACCTGCTCAGTGATGTACTTGTCAACTAAACTTTACCAGACCTTCTCTTTGCTTATCACCAGGTGAATGCTAGCTTAATTTTGTGTCCTTGAACTGAAAGCCCTTAGGATCAAGACTGATATTAACTGTACTTTAGCTAATACAAAGTGCTCCTGACAGTGCATCTGGTGATGCTGTCAATAGTAGCAAGCAATTGGACTAACAACTTCTTATTGTAGTGTGTCAACACTCCCACTTCTGATGCTGGCGAAAACCAAGGCATTCAGAGGCATGCAGCAATGAAAGAAATTTTTGTTCCATTTTTCTCCCCTAAGCATTAAAAGTGTGCCAGAGTGTAATAAAGCAAATATTGGAATAAAAGGGGGAAAAGGGGAGGAATGAGAGAAATGAAAACATCCCAACAGCTGTGGCACTCAAGCTGTCAGAGCTGAACACTAAGGATTGCATGTCTACCCAAACTGAAAAGGACTGATTTCCTAGACAGGGTAAAAACACCTCAAAAATCATGGATTTCACCCAGGAGAGTTCTAAAACCAGCTGGTGCTGATTTGTAAGACCTCACTTATTGTTTTTTTTTTCCTAAGCCTAAAAAATTAGTGGTAAAATGTTAATAGTGAAGGTTTAATTTAAAAATATTCTCTGAATTCATTTTACGTGTACATATTTGCATTTGCATATATGCATTTGCATGCCTATATATATATACTTAAATGTATATACAGCTATATTTGCATATATGTGTTTTTCTGAATATGTATATACATATATGTAATTTTATTGATATGCTTTTACTTTACATTGATAAAATTTCTCCCAGTATACCTCTTTTTCCCCATCCCAGAGAGCCACCCTAATGTAACAAATTCTACATTTTTAAAAAGTGAGAAAATCAGCAAAAATGATCAACATATCAAAAAAGTCTAAAAATATACACATTATTCCATATCCATGGACTTTCCACCTTTCCAAAGGTATGGGATAGGGCTGTTTTATCATTTCTTCTTTGTGACCATGCTTGTTCTTTGTATTGCGACATTCATCTGTGTTTTGTGGTGGTTATTCTTTACATTTATATTTGTTATAGTCATTGTGTAAATTGTTTTCTTAGATTGTCTTACTTTACTTTGCCACATTATATCTTTTTTGAAAGCTTGACTCAAGCACCACTGTTTTTATGAATCCTTTTTGGTGATCCCATCCAACTTCCATTGCCATTTATCCCCTCCTGCTTTGTGTTTATTCTGTATAGAGTTATATATCCTATTCCCTTTCAAAATAGAATCTCCTTTAGGACAGGTATTGTTTCAATTTGTGTCTTTGTATCTTAAGTACCTAGCACATAGTAGGTACTTAATAAATGATTCATGATGAGTTCTTTGATTATTGCCATTTCTGGTGCCAGGGACTATCATCACATGATGAGACAACCCTCAGATCAACTATTTAAAGACAATTCTATTTCAATGAAAAGTAGTAGGGGGATTGAGAAGATAATAAGAAGAGACTTTGAAACATCAGACTTTAGAACACAAGACCTTGCTATACCATGAAGGCAGTTGCTAAAGAGGGATGATACTTGGTTTGTGTCTGGTAGGAAACTGCCTGAAGTTTGACTAAGGGTGAGAAGTTGAATCTTCTTGAAGTTTCCTACCTTAACTAATTATTCTTTCTTAGTAGATACTGATTTAAGTTGTTTTCTCCTTCTTAAGGGGTCAGGTCCTGGCAGTACTTCTAAATTCCAGTGTTCTTTAGAAAGGTTCTGTTCATCTCACCCTAAACCTATTCTGTAGCATCACATTATCCATTTTTATTAGCAAACTTTCCTCATTAATTAATTAATTAATAATGTCCTCATTAATCAAGCTTGGAGGCCTAGTAAGTTCACCAATTTCCTAATAGAAATGTACATCTGAAAGTTCAAATAAATTATATTCTGAAGATTTTAAATACCATGTAAAATAGCTTGAATTAATGTATGTATGAATCAATGTCTATTCAAAAGATAATCAACTATTCTTTTACTTCATTCTTTTTTATTCTTTTATTCATTTATTCTCAATGCCCAGTCAGAGAAAATATATTAAAATTCACCTATGTGTAAACCACTTTGTGTAAGCTATAAAGTACAGAAAACTTCTTTTCTTGTTCACGTCAATTAAAAAAAATCCTTTCAATATGATGAACCACTCCATTTAGCAAGAAAAATTATATAATATAGAGATCTGTGATTTAAGCTCCTGAACAAGGAGACTGATTGTTTCAAGCATGAGATTGTTTCATAAACCTCACTTTTGATAAGCAGCAACCGAAGTTAAATCATAAGTGATTTTTTAAAATGACACATATTTGAAAAAAATCATGTTATTGACAAAAGTCTTATTGAAAAGAACTATGAGAGATGTAAATATTTAAAATATATCTCCAGGGTGAAAATAAAATTTTTATTTTACTAGTCCATTGTAGAACTAAACAAGAACATTACATTTGGTTAACTTTTGAAATATCTATAATTTTAACTTGAGCCTCATGTCAATGTAATGCTGTATTGAGAAAATGAGGAACTGAAATATTATTTGGTGTGGGTATTCACAAGGAGAGAATGAAAAATGATAATGTACTATCGACAGCAAAATAACAATAGCAGCTAATATTTATGTAGCACTTACAATTTGTCAGATGCTGTACAAAGCACTTTACAAATATTATTTCATTTTATCCCACAATAACCCAGGGAGACATGTGCTATTATTACCTTCTAAGGTTGAGCAAACTGAGGCAGACAGGTTAAGTGACTTGCTTATGATCACATCCCTAATAAGTACCTGAGGCCAGATTTGAACTTAGATTTTCCCAAATCCAAGCCCAACACTCTATTCACCGCACTACCTAGATAGAAAACAAACAGTTGATTTAGATGTGAGTTTCTAAAAGATGTGTCACATTATACTTATATACTGTGAGCTTCACTAGGTGTGCTTGACATTGTGGACAGAGAACCCATCTCAGAACCAGGAAGAAATGGATTTAAAGTCCTGCCACTGGCACATACAATGTGACTCCAGGCAAGTCACTTAACCTCTCAATGCTCTAGGCAAAACTCTAAGACCTTAAGTTGCAGAAAACGTTTTGACCTATATTAGCAGAGAGAGTTTCATCTAGGAGTTCATTATATCAATAAAATAATAGGTCCAGTTACCTCTTTCTTAACCTCTGTTACAACAGAGAAAAGTTAAATATAATTTTATTTAATATATTTTAATTATCCAGGATAACACTATATCAATAAAATAAAAGGTCCAGTTACCTCTTTCTTAACCTCTGTTATAATAGATATAAGTTATATATAATTTTGTTTAATATATATTAATTATCTAGAATAAATAATATAATGGTACAGTGCAAACAAAAGAACCTTGATTATTACAGTAATACATTAATCTCAAAATGTATCGGACCTTTGCTGGATTTTCCTTAGCTATATGAATTTTTAAACAATTGCTTCCTTTCACTCAAAAGGTGAATGTTTTCAGTAACAACAGAGAAGACCTGCGTAAATAGAAAACAAGGTACTTGGATGAAATTGTATGAGAGGTCTTAACACACCATTTAGCCGTTATCTGGTAGTGATGTGAGACAAAAATGAAACATTTAAGTGAATGTGGGCACTGACTTGGCAATTACTCGAAAGGTTTTCTTGTCAAACAATTCTTGCATGGCAGCAATTACAAAGATCTTAATGATGCTTATTTCTATATAAACTCATCAGTACAATGTGGACCCCTTATATTTAAAAACTACAGAGATAGAGTAGACAAAAGCCAAGTCGCTTACATCAGTTAATGGAATCCGTTAAGATACATATCTGAGAGTGTAACTTTGAAAAATTGAGTAATTTTGAAATAAAAAAATTCATGAACAGCATGAGAAATTCAAGCAGCATGTTAGGACATTGATGTTCACATCATTTAAAAATTTTGCATCACTTTGATTGAGATACTATTGCTTGGCCACATTGCTGTAGTTGTTATTACTATGGAAAAAGGAAAAAGTTGGTGAAAGAAGAGGAAATTTCTCCATCCTCTTCCACCATAAAAAAAACTAAAAGAACTGCAATATAATAAGCAACTGAACTGTTTGTTTACAATATCTTATGGTTAGAGAAATACCTATTTAATCTAGACATGCAGTACCAAATTTCATGGACATGCTCAAAAGTAATTTTTCAATTGCTTATAACTTTGCTAGTTTAAAATAGTTTCCCCCTAATCAGTCACCAGTCTTTTTGAGGCTAAAGACAAGACACATGAAAAGTTTCAAGTTTCAAAGTCATTCTATTTTAGAGTTATTTGTGGTTGCCCAAATATCTTAATTGATCTTAAAGTGGAAAAAATATATACTTCCACACCCAACCCTAACTTCAAAATGTTAAATTTCTCCAGGTTTGTTTTCTCTAGGACAATCTTAGTCTGAAACCAAATAATTTTGTCCACACGATGAATTTTCAAAATAATTTTTAAATTTATAATTTTAGTTAAGCATACACTTTTTCCCCTTGCAGAGTTTAAAGCCCCTATATATATTGAACCCACTAATAAGTAACCATCTCACTATCCAGATTCTTACATCACTGAAATCTTTTCCACTATTTTTCCCCAATCTCCTCTGCAACCCATATTTCTGACTTCATTAGACATTTCTCTCCCACCCATGCTCTGTAATCCAGCCAAACTGACCTTCTCTCTGTCCCTCACACACATCATATCATCCATTTTCCTACCTTTGCATTATTTCCTCTCCATTTTATTTCATTTTCCCATTTCCTCTTCATTTTCTTCTTGCAGAATCACTTTTCTTTTAAGATGAAACCATTAGCACCAACTTCATAATATGAAGCTGTTTCTCATCCTTTGTACTGCTAGTACCCCCTTTTCAAACTATTTTGTAATTAGCTATTTTACTTTTATCTATTTTCTTTCTATTCCTTCTGTATATAATTATATATGTATTTTTTACCCCTACTCAAATGAAAGCTCTTTGTGAATAAGCACTATTTTACTCATGATATTTGCATATTCTAGTACATTGCTTGGCACATAACAGAGACTAAATAAATGCTTTAGAGTTATCTGCTGTTACAGTGACTAGAGTACTGGAACTAGAGTCAGGAAGAGATTGAGTTCAAATGTGACCTCAGACACTTCCCAACTGTATGACCCTGGACCAGTCATTGACCCCTCAGTTTGGCTCAGTTTCCTTTAGTGTGAAATGAGCATCATGACATTATCTACTTCACAGGGTTGTTATGAGGAGCAAAGAAGGGAGTATTTATAATGTCCTTAGGAGTGCATGGCATATAATTGGTGCAAAGTTAATTCTTGTTCTCTTTCTTTCCTCTTTTCTTGATTGACCCTGGGGTAATAATGATCAAATGAGTTATGTGTTTTGGAAAATTCATGAGAAAATCCTAAAACACGTAAATTTGTTGTTTTGCAAGAGTGACCAAAAAAGTAATAAAAAGAAATGTAAATCTGTAGAAGATGACCTGGTATGGTGAACAGAGCACTCGCTGGATTTGGAGTCAGGAAAATCTGGGTGCAAATTCTGTACCCGACTCTTACTACTTGTATGACCCTTGTCAAATTACTTAATATTTCTGGGCCTCAGTTTTCTCATGTATAAAATGAGAAGTCAACCTTAATGACTTATAAAATTCTTCCTACCCTAGAGCTATGATCTTATTTTGAAGAGAATATAAATTCAATGAACACATGATATTATTACACATATAAATGTTCCTGACATCTTAGGATATTTTGCCTTACATGAACCTAACCCCCTAAAACTTCAGAACACTTGGAGAATTGGATAAAAAGACAACAATATAAGATAGAAAAAGACAACTTTAATAATTCTGTTAAAAGAACCAGCCCAGTGAAAAGGCCACTGGCTTCATAGTAAGAAATTATTATTGAGTCATTTCAGTCATGTGCCATCCTTTGTGACCCCATTTGGTGTTTCCTTGGCAAAGATACTGCAGTGGTTTGCCATTTCCTTCTCTAGTTCATTTTACATATGAGAAAACTGAAGCAAACAAGATTAAGTGAATTGCCTAGTATCACACAGCTAGTAAGTGCCTGAGGCCAGATTTGAACTCATGGATTTCTGACTCCAGGCCTGGCACTCTATCTATTCTGCTACCTAGTTGCCTCAGTAAGTAAGTATTATAAGAAGACATGGGTTCAAATCCAGTAGATGCATGAATTCCAATGCTCATTGTCTCTTTGATCACCTAACCTCACTGGATTTTAGTTTACTCACCTGTAAAATGAGGGGATTGTATTAAATGGACTTAAATCGCTTGAAAATCTAAATCTATGGTCCTATGAATGAAAGTGTCCTAATCTTTCAAAAAATTTAAAATAGGTGAAAAGTTCATATTTGTGCCCCAAATAATTTTGAACATTAAGACAGAGGAAGACATAGGAAGATAAAGCAAGGAAGTGCTGAAGGAGGTATTTGTTTCCTTTAGGAATACTTAGTTCAAGAAATAGCATGTTATTACCATGGTGATAGCAGGTACTCTGCTGTTAAGTTATAGTTACCATAACTTATCAGAGTCAATTTGGAGTACATAGAGCGTTGGCCTGGTAGCCAGGATGACTTTGGTTCACATTTGCCTTGTCTGTGTGACCCTGAACAAATTACTTAACCTCTTAATGCTGTAGACAACTATGTGTGTGTGTACATGTATGTATATGTATGTGTATATGTGTCTGTGTGCATATATAGATATACACAGATATGTGTGTGTATACGCATACATACATAAATATACTTGCACATACATATATACATATGTGTTATACATATATACATATATACATTTCATTGAATATTTTCCAATTACGTTTTTAAATTTTTAACATAAATTTTCTTTATAATTTTGAGTTCCAAATTCTCTTCCTCCTTTCCACCCATTGAGAAGGCAAGTAATATGGTATCAGTTACACCTGTGAAGTCATGCAAATCATATTTACACATTAGCCATGTTGCTCAAAAACACATACACAAACACACACACACAAGAACAATTAAAGAAAGGTGAAAAAAGTGCACTTTGTTCTGTACTTTGTGTTTGCCTGTTCTCTCTGGTGGAGAGCATTTTTTCATTATGGGTCCCTTGAAATTGCCTTGGTTCATTGTCTTGATTAAAGTAGCTAAGTCTTTCGTAATTGATCATCATTACAGTGTTGCTGTTATTGTGTACAATGTTCTCCTGGATATGCTCATTTCACTTTGCATCAGTTCATATAAGACTTTACAGGTTTTTTCTGAAACCATCCTGCCCATCACTTCTTAGAGCACAATAGCACTCCATCACAAATCACAAATGAAAGCTTGTTCAGCTATTCTGCAATTGATGGGCATCCCCTCAATTTCCAATTCTTTGCCACCACAGGAAGAGCTGCTATAAATATATTTGTACAAATAGGTATTTTTCCCTTTCCTTTGATCTCTTTGGGATACAAATGTACTGCTACATTAAGGGGCATCTACAATTTTGTAGCCCTATGGGTTTAGTTCCAAATTGTTCCCCAGAATGGTTGAACTAGTCCACAACTCTACCAACAGTGTATTAGTGTTCCTTTTTTTTCACATTCCCTCCAGAATTTATCATTTTGTCATGTTAGCCAATCTGACAGGTATGAAATAGTGCTTCAGAGTTGTTTTCATTTGCATTTCTCTAATCAGTCGTGATTTGGAGCATTTTTTAAAAATTTCAGACTTCATAATTCATCTCCAAGATGAAATTAATAGCATTGACCTACTTGCTGAGTAGTAGGAGTACTAATGAGGTGATATCTATAAAGATATTTTTAATTCCTTCAAAAAAGGGATTATTTGAATGTTAATTGGATGTTTTATACTTTCAGTAACTTGTTTTCCAATCCCATGGAAAATATTCCTTTGTATTATCTTTTCATCAAAGATCTTTGCAAAATCATATCCTGTATTAAAATAATTTCTGATTTAGAATGAATTCTTTCAGGATTGGCAAAAAAAAAAAGATCCTGGAAAAATAGAGAAAGAAATTATTTGTTGCAGCTATCACTTTCTCTCATATCACCTTTTGTCACCCAGCTAGTTAATTTGTTATTGGCATCAATCCTACCTGCAACATACTTGCATGCATGTACACACATATACAGGCACACATATTCATTTACCAAAAAAAAAAAAAAATAGAAAGGAATGGAAGAGAAGTAAATTGCACAAACCTGTAATCATTGTGTTTTCCTAATAGCAGAACTGTAACTAGCATAGAGAAATGAGGACTTTGTTTCAGGACAGCAAAATCCAGTGAGGCAGGATTCCTCTGTGTGGTTACCAGGTGGTTCTCAGCTATCCTGTGCTAACACACATACGACCCTTTGGGTCTATTTCAGTAGATGTCACCTTCCTGAGGGCTAGGTCTTGCTTTATTGTCTGTCATGGCATGAACCAGAATCTCTGAGAGACAGTCCAACCCCTTTCCTCACTTGATTGTACATACATTTGGAAAGAATTTCTAGGAACAGTTTTGTCTAACACAGCAATGAAGTTTTAACCACCAAGTTATACACCCCCTCAAATCATGATCCTGAAGGTCAGCCTTTATGATTGTGATGACTAAGTGAATCACATTGAAGCGGTCAGAGCACCTATCTTCTGCAGAAAGATTCACTGATGGTTCTGTGATCTGTGGGGAAAGAGCTAAGAAAATGTAGATGTGAATGATCTAACAGAGATCGCTCACCTCTCCATTTCTTTTTTTCTTAAATGTTCTGGCACAAAGTGCCTAAATTTTAGAGTAATTCAAGGTACTCTCCTTTTTCTATGTAGAAGATTATACCTATCTTTTTATACCTAGGGTTCTCAACCCTTTTGTATCATGGACCCCTGTGACAGGTTGGTGAAGCCTATAAAAACTTTGGGAAAATTTTTTTTAATTAATTGAAGGAAATATACAATTTAAACTTGATATTGGTGAAAATAAAGTCACCATTTTTTTCCTATTTTAGTTCACATACCTCCCACTGAGTCTTTATCCTCCCACCCCCAATGTAGCCACAGACTTTAGGTTAAGAACATCTGTTTTGCATCATTTCTATTCAAGACTTCATAGGATCTAACGATCATAGCTCAAAAACTGGAAGGGACCTTAGACATTGAGTTCATCCCCCTCATTTTAAAGGAGAGGAGACTGAGGTCCACTGAGATTAAGTGACTTGTCCAGGGTCTCACAGTTGATAAGTGCACCAGATTAAGTTTATCCCAATTCTTCCTGATTTTAAGTTTGAGAAAAAGGCCCCTGAGTATTTCTGGAATGGTTTTCACAATGTGTAGAGGTGGCCAAAGGCAAATTGTTACCATTAATGTCCATCCCCAGGCTAGACATCCATTTAGTGCAATATACTTGATATACTTGGCAAAGTAAGAAACCATTTTTTTTGATATTATGAAACTTCTTGCTGTGATATGACCTTGCCAGCATCAAAGATAGTACCCTTGATTATTATAAGGTCATTGCTACACACACACACATACACACACACAGAGTATGCTAAAATACATCTACTGTACATGCCATCAGGTACTAATCACAGGCACATACTTTGCAGGTTCTGGTGTTTCTGTTTGAAAGCTTTGCTGCCATGGAGCTGTACAGTCACGGCTTCCAGGGACTGTTGACAAGAACTGCCAAGCACCTCGTCTCTTTTCTCACACAAGTGAGCAGCACAGAGTTCCAAACGCTCTCCAAGAGACCGATGCCCTCCCCCCCATCCTCAGCTGGAGCACAGAAACCCTCCTTTCTCCTCTCCCCTTGTTGGGCTGCCACACAGATTGCTTCAACATCCTTCTAATTCTAGAAAATGCATGTTAAAATAAAATGAAATGGACCCATGACTGTGACACCATTTCAAAAATGTGCCATCTATTTCTTAATCAAATACATTTATTTTCAAGATTGAGAGTCTCTCCCTTGAATTTTTGTTTCTAATTTCTCCAGTATAGATAGGCGCATGAAAGACTAGAATTATAGGAGAAAAAGAAGGAAAAAAGCAAAGCCCTGTTTCTACTTGTTATCAAGGGGGGATCCATTTTTGAGTATCCTGGTGTCTTTTTTTTCTTACCAAATATTTAAATGTGTTGATAGTATCATGTACTAATCTGTAGTATACTAGGACCACATATTAATTTAAAATAATGTCTTAATAATGCAAAGCTAATTCAATTCTATATGCTAAAATTAAGAATGTGTTATATATTGAATAGAACTGGCTTTCTAGTGCTTAATCTCTTCATCTATAAAATGAGGAGATTGAACTCATATGACCCTTGTCCACTCTAGACCTCTAAGTCAGTGAGCTGAATGTTTCCTAAGCATAAAGAGGTGGTTCTAGTACCTTCAGCCATCATCCAGAGGAACAACCCTTGTCAAGATGTTCCCTGGCAACTGCCTCTAGCGACCGCAGCTGCTGCCCCCTCAGTAGCCATGGCCACTGAAGACCCAGAAAAGAAAGTTCTTGCCACTAAAGATCTTGGCCTTGTCAAATGGTTCAACAGCAGAAGCACATATGATTTTATCAATGGAAATAACATTAGAGAAGACGTTACCATCTACTTTGCTGCTGCATAATAAAGATCACTGGACCATTCCATCTGACTTGCAGATGAAATCTCTAATATATATTGCTTCCCCTATTAGAACTTACGCTCTTTGAGAACAGATTGTTTTGCTTTTCTATTTGTTTCACTAGCACTTAGCGCAATGTTAAGAATAGAGTAATCACTGAATATTTTTTCATTCATTCACTTATTCATTCAAATGGGTTATCACTGAGAAAATGCTTATGTATGAGCATCATTAAAAGTTTCCTTCTTTTGCATTACCTTTTCCACAAATCAGTTATTTAAAATTATCATCCTCATCACATGTCTGGTATACGTTTGTTTTGTAAATGGACTGATGACATTCTATGCAATATTTTTCTGGTTTTATCCCAAGAATCATTCTTTCCCATTATCTCAATTGAAGATTCAGGCACATCTTCCTAGTGGGTATTTGTTTCTGGGATCCCATTAAGTAGTATGAGTGGTTTGCCAGCTGTTTTTGAGCATTTTAACTGAATGAATCAGGCAAAACTAGGAGTGGGCAAGATACTTCTGGTGTAGTGAATAAGGGTAATACGTATTCTAAGAAATGATTGGCAAGGTGTGATCTAAAATCTGGGATGGAGCAGAAATAGGTAGGAGATACCAGCTTCTCCTGCTTTTAAAAGAGAGTTTTGGGTTATATGGGTATCAGAGTTAGGGACAACATGCCTTACAGGACAGAGAACCCACTTGAAGTCAGACAGATGTAGGCTCAATTTTTACCTCCAACACTTGCTACCAATATGACCATGCACAAGTCCATTAACTTCCAAAACTCAGTTTTGTCCATCTGGAAATGAGAGTAGCAATAATACCTGAGATAACTACTGCACAGTTACGGTACACATCAAAAGAGTTAAAGTGCTTTGTAAATTTTACACCACCTTATAAATCTGAATCGTCACTGTTATTTATACTCACTGGGAGGCTCTTAATGTTACAGACTTTTTCCACTTTCATATTTGTATGCTCAGTGTCCACCAGAGTGCCTGGTACATAGTAGGCACTTAACAATCATTTATTCATTGATTTCTCAAACTTTCACTGATTGGAATGGTCACACAATGGAAAGGTCACACAGGAAGATGTAGTGGTCATCGTGATGGTACGTGCTAGGTATGAATAAAAACTAGTTATCACTGTCTTTGTCCAATTAAGAGGGGGTACATTTTCGAGAAAACTGTGCATGAAAGAAAAAATGGTCTTATTTCTCTATCCACAGCTCTTCTCTTGGAAGACAATCACAGATGTGTGTTCCTGTCATGTATGTACAAGATTCTCCTGAAGCAGCAGCTGGCATTTTCCAAAGGTACAAAATCAGTAATTGAGATGTGTTCTCTGAGCTTGGGGGTTTTCCCTTTTGTCTCACATGCAATGCCTTGTGCTTAGTAGGCATCCAATAAGTATTTGTTGAATTGAATTAGCTTTCTTTGGCTTTGAATAATTTATGTCTTCCAAAATTGGTAAATATCCTGACCCAGCCTTGGAGAATGTCCCTCCAGGCCCCAGCTCTCTGCCCATTTGGGGCTGGCTATCCAGACTTATGAGTTGGCCTAGAAGCCACCCACATCCTGCTACATGTTGTACATGACTCAAGTCTCCATTATGAAACCAGAATCAAATCCACATCCTCTCCACCCCACATTGGTATTCTTGCTTTTTTTATCCAGTGTTCATGTCAACTTTTCTACTTTTCTTTTTCTTTTTTTTTTATGAACCAAGCTATCCCTTAGATGTTAGTCAAGTTCTACTATTCTTCAAAAGCATTTATTTGAAAAACATGTGAATGGAAAATGAACATGTTAAACTAATTAGGATATGCAAATATGGTTCAGTGGGACTGCTTTTTAAGTGAATCATGTTTATTTGAATATACAAATAAAAGAAAATTTGTTTCAGTAACAATCTGGAAGTTGCTTCATGTGGAACAAATAAGGGCTTAAATTATAAGGATTAACTTTCAGAACGTACTTTGCAGTTCACCTTTTTAATAGAAGGAAATGTAGACTTCAAGCAGGGGCCCCTGTTGCAGTTCATGTGGCCAGCCACAGAAATCTGCCCAAGTTCTCCTCCTTTTCTAAAGTGCATGAAGAAGCTGAACAAGGAACACAATTTGTACAGAGCCATTGTCAATTTGTTCCTTTACTTGTTAGATATTTTCACTTGTCATGTTTGATGTTTGGGAAGCTTCCTTCCCCAAGCTTAGTTCTAAATGTAGCAAAATACCATACTGGCATAGCCCATCTAATACCATGAACAGATTACACGATGAAAATTTAGATAAACATTAGAAGAAGCAATTATTTCCATGTATATTTATGAATACATGAATGAACAATGAATTTTAAAAAAGCATTTATTAAGTGATTTCCACATGCAAATCACTGCGCTAAGTTCTAGGGACATGACTATAAAAGAAAGAGTTAAAAAAAGAAATTAAAGACAGTCTCTGCTCTCAAGGAACTCACTTATTAGTAAAAATGCAGAGGGAATTGGGGAGAAAACATATAGTTCATATACATATATATATACATATATACACACATACATACATACATGTTCAATGGGAATAGTATTATAATTTGGACATGCCATGAATGGTCAGTCAAAATTTAGGATATAAATGTTTAAATTAAACATTTCTATTATCTTTATACCAGTAATAATGGTAATAATGGCTTTTATCTACTCTAACCTTTGCCCTTAGAGACTTTATAGATTTCCTAACTCTTAGATGCTGAAAGATTGAGGGAGAATCATTTCACACATGCCATTCTATTTCTGCAGTGGTCCCAGAATTGCTGTGAAAAAAGATTGGGCTTTTTGTTAATTGTGAACTTGACTTATTCCCATTGCATCTGTAGTAACTCTGAGAATATGAGCTGGTGGGAGTGGGGGGAGTGATAAGGGTAAAAAAAGGTGGGGGGATTGGCCACCATGGGATCCAAATCTCCAAGTCTCTACACAAATTTTGGAGGACAAAGCCAAAGTCTTGTATAAATATTGCATTTTTCTCAGAGGAAGAAGAGCTTCTGATGATTTGTGAATACTGGTCAGGGTCTCTTGCAGCAAGTATTTTCTGATTGGGCTGATTAAAGGTGCTTTCTTTGAGTTACTTTCTAATCTTTAACAATCAGCCTGAGAGTAAAGTGGATTTGTGATTCAGAGAACCAGTTGCCATTATCATAAGGTGAGTATGCCAGTATCTTTTCCAGTTTAGATGTACAGTGATAAGGCTGCAGTATTAATCTCCTTGTTCCTCTCCATAAGCTTTGATCCTAGCTAGAATCAGTATTCCTTACATGGGAAACATCTATATCCTAATGGAGGGGAACAACAGTTTCAGAAGGATTAAAATAGCAAATTAAGAGGTCAATGGGAAGATACTTAACTGGCATAAAAGGCTGGGACATGATCCCAATGATAACTTATGTCAAAAAAATGACAGAAAGTCCTTATAAAGGATACGCAAAGCTGGAAAAGAGAAGTGAACTGGTCATCTGATGAGAATAAGAGATGGTTTAATTAATTAGTTTTAATTAATTAATTAACATTAATAATCCATATCCCACCTTTAAATACTAAAAAGAATAAGACTAAGGAATCCAGTATATTATAGAGGAATTATGGGAACATATAGAAAGTGACTAACGGAAGATTGAATCCATAGAAGGACTACTGAGACCAATAAAATTATGGGTCCATAAAAATATTAAAGCATGAACGTGGAACAGGACTACTATATTTGAGATGTTCCCATAATTCCATTTCTACATTTATAACATCATCTCCATTAAATCATTCTTTAGTTTTACATGATGTACTATCTTGTTGGTTTGGATTGTGATAGTTTTTCTCACAGAATCATAGAACAGGAAGGTCCTTTAATAGCCATCCAATCTAACCCATATATTAAAAGAATCCCCATTATAAGATACCCAACAAGGGGCAGCAAGGCGCAGTGGATAGAGCACCAGCCCTGAAGTCAGGTAGACCTGAGTTTAAATCTGGCCTCAGACTAAACACTTTTCACTTACTAGCTGTGTGACCTTGCAAAAAAAAGATACCCAACAAGTGGTCATTCAGTCTTGTTTTATTACCTCCAAGGAGGTGGAGCCAACAACCTCCCTAATTAACAACTCCATTTTTTGAATACTGTAATTGTTAGTAAGTTGCTCCTGAGATCAAACTTAAATCTTCTTTTCAGCTTCCACCCATTGCTTCTACTTTTGCCCTCTAGGGCCAAATGGAAAAAATTCTTCCACTTGGCAATCTTTCAAATTCTTGAAGATAGCTATCAAAGCACCATATCTCAACCACCACCACCACCAGCACACACACACACACACACACACAAACTCACACACACAAAGACACACACACAAAGACACACACACAGACTTCTCTCCCCTAAGTTAAACATACACAGTACTTCAAACTTTCCTCATATGGCATGGACTCAAGGCCTTTCACCATCATTGATATTTTTCATATGGTGAAATCCTGATGAAAAACACCTTTTACAAATGCAAACCAACAACTGTTCTGTAACCTATGATCTTAAGCATTTTCCTTGGGTACTGTGAGATGAAGTAACTTACTCAATGTCACTCAGCTAGTATGGTTCCAAGTATTTGAACTCTGGCCATATTAACCGTAAGACTGGATCTCTATTAACTATGCCACTCACATTATGCATGAATTTAATAAAATAACAATAACGACAACAAAAACTCATTATGTTATAGACACAATAGACCATGGTGAGCTCTCCTACTTCTAGTTACAATAGTATATATTATATGTGAAGTGTATTATATACAGACAAAATAAATTGAGACTTGTACAAGGTGTGGCATTGGTAAATTAGGGAACAGGACAGACCTGCAAGAATTTTTTTTTCCCAGGGACTAAATCCCCTAATGATTTTATTTGCTATTTTGAAGGATTTCTCCATCTTTCTTTTTAAAATATCATACTAATGTGTATTTTCAACAAATTCAAGTCACTTCCTAAAATCTACCCCTCATATCGTATCTTTTATATATTGAAAGATAGTTAAGCAAAACCAGCTGATTCAGCAACCACAACTTACAGAATATGTAACATTCTACTCTTGTCCACGCCTTCTCTACCAAAAAGAAGAAAATATGTCCCCAGATTTATGAAAAGCCTTTTGGAAAAATCTGAATAACATACCATGTTATGCTATGAAGGAATCTTATGGCAGTTTGTTTCTGTATAAATGGGCCACAAAAAGTATTCATTCAAGAAACATTCATCATGTGGGATAGTTGCCAGGAAGATAACAAGATTTAAAAAAAATCAGTTAGCAATATATGTTCAAAGAAAGGGAATCCCCATTCTTAGAAATTAGCATCCAGATATAGACACTTTCAGACTCCACCCACTGGAAATCTCTGAGGATGCACTTAGAATGAAAACCATATGACCAACCATGATGAAGAGGTGGGGACAAAGGGAAAAGACATAAGTCAAGGATCTTAAAACACAGAGCCCAAAATGTATTACTAAATGGCTATTTAGAGATTCTTTTAAATATGTATAAATAATACACATTATATAATCCACAAAGAACTGCAGTAAAATTTGGTGTGTTTCACGCCAATAGATGAGCTCAAGATGTCCACCAATGTGGTAAATTCATAGGATTTGCACAGCACCATAAAAAGCTTTTATGGTGCACTCCAATGCTGTCATCTAGAGTTAGCTAACAAATATGATAGGTTTTTAATATAATCCACCCCATCCTTGCCAATGCTCCCTGCATGTTACGTCATCTTTCTGTGGGCCAAGAGTTTGTTTTCCCCAGATGGCCATCACTAAGTTGCTGACAGCCCCTTCTGACTGAGAAACTGTAGAACAGCAATCTTCCAATTCATTTAGTCCTACTGACAAAGGGAGAGCTGTTGATATCCTGATGCAAGAGCACTCTATCAGGCATTACATAGTGTCTGTGTTCTCAGCATGTTTGGGGCGTGATAAGTCATAGCACATGCTTTTAGACATCCTCCTGCATTTCACTGCCGTGTAGAGTTTCCTGGAGTTGAAATCAGGGTGACAGAAAGGAAAAAGCCAAGTGTGACATCATCAGCAACTGGTAGCAGTCAGAGGATCATAAATAACATTTTTCAGACTTGTTAGAAAAATGTTTTAAAAAGAATCATAATTACTTTACTATAAACCTTTTATCCTTCCTGGAAACCTCAAATCATATGCATCCTGAAATTAAATTCACTTACTTTCCTCAAGCTAATTTTAACAAGGTAGCATGGAGATATCTGCTGTACTTTCATTCTCAACATAGGAAACATAGATTTAGAGCAGAAAGGAACCTTATAGTCCTACTCCCCCATTTCATGGATAAGAAATCTGAATTAGTAAGTGACCAAACCATGATTTGAATCTAGGTCCCTGGTCTCCAAATCCTGTTTTGTTTTGTTTTGTTTTATTTCCCACACATATAGCAGCACTTGGTCTCCCACACTACTGATATATCTAACCAATAACAAAAAACAAAGAATAAATCAAAAACCCTAATAACCGTAAAAGGGTCCCCTAAAACTGGCAGGTACTTCTAAGCAAAAGTACTCGTGATGCCTTAAAACACTGAAATGGAAAACTAATGAGCCCTTGATCTTAAAAATCCTTCAAATTAGAAAAATGCTTTCTTTTAAAGGCAGAACTAGATCTCAGAGACTACAGGTCCCAGAAAGCAATGGGTGGCACTCCACTGGAGGTGGCTCTGATGCGGGTGGAACGTCAAATGATTGTGATTATGTCTTGCAATTAATGAGGATGGCAGCTGCGGCAATCTGTTCAATTTTATGCAAATTAGCTCTGGCCCTCTAGTTCCTGGCAAGGAGCCAAGGTGGCCTTTGGCTGGGCAAAGTTTGGATTGATGCTCTATTCTACTGCTGCAAAGATTGATTTAATTATCTGTGTTTATTTAAAGCAGAGCAGCACAAAGCAATGCCTGCATCTTGATCAACTTTGAGAAAGCTGGATTGTGTAGCATTTCCACCCACTCAGAGGTCTGAAACCATAACTATGTCACCAAAGAATAGTAAGGCTTTCTACTTTACAGTGCCCCGTTTGGTGATATGGGAGACAGAAAGGAGGGAGCAGTTGGGAATGCAAGATAAGCTCTCCCTGATGTTCAGTAGAAGGCCAATGAAGTAATTAATTCATCACAAGGAGCACAGGTATCTTTTACCTGATCCAGTAATATTCGTTTTTAAATGATTTTACACATTCCTTTCTTACATCATCTATATTCCCTATGTGTAAAGACTATCCAAAGAAAACCGTATCTTCTAACAAATAAAAAAGAGAAAAATAATAGTTCAGAAAACTGAAACATGGATCAAAATTTGTTTTTATATGTGATTTTCTATACTCAGAGTCCCCCAACTCTGCAAAAAAAATAGTGAGAGGAGTCATATCTCCTCTTGCATTATCATTTTATAGCATTCGGTTTCTTGTTTTGTTGTTTTGTTTTGTTTTTCATTTATAGTGTGATAGTTACTTTGAATATATTTGTTCTGCTTACTTCATTTTGTACCCATTTGTGTAACTCTTCCCATCCTTTTCCATATTTATTACATTTATTTCATTTTAAATTTTGATTTTTTTCTTTTTATTGTGAACTTAAATCACTATCATTATAAATCATACAAACATTCCAACGTACAAAATACATAATAACAAGAAAGAAGCTTGTGTAAGAAAATTGAAAACTTCTATTATATGGCTAGTTTTTTTAAAAGAAATATGTATGTGTGTATACACACACAAATATTATGTATATTTATATTAAATTAACAAAGTTGTAGCAAAATTACTCAAGGATAAAAGGAAAGGACTCATTCATGGAGGGATATTTATAGTAGCATTTTTGTGGTTGGAAAGAACTGGAAACAAAGTAGGTGCTACTCAGGGAATGACTAAACAAGTTGTGTTATATGAATAGAATGGAATAATGTGGTTTCAAAGAAACATAAACTTTGTATGAACTGATAGAAAGTGAAAGGAATTAAACTAGGAAAACAATATATGTGATGACCACAAATATAAAGAAAAACATATTTTAATTCCTAGAAAAATGAACAGAGTAGCAAAACACAGTGACTTTAGAAGACCAATAATGCAACATGCCTCTTGCATATCAGTGGAAAGGTAATGGACTTGAAACACAGGAAAAATATACATTCTAAGACATAACCAAAGAGTTGGCTTGTTTTGCTGGTCTATATATATGTGTTACAAGCGATGGCTTATGAGCTAGGGGAAGGAGTTTTAGGTTAGTGAACACAAATATACAGTTTTTAACTATAACAAAGCAGTATTTTGTTACATACTACAACTTTTTTAGCCATTCCCCAATAAATTGACTTGATCTAGTAATATTCCAAAGATTAGTACCAACACCTCAATCACCACCTCATTGCTGGAGACTCAGTGCTGGAGTTGCCCTTGCGTCTCTTCTAGGTGTGGCTCTGGGTTGTACCCAACACCATACCCTCAACAGAATGCTCATCAACCTTCTCTCCACACTCTTTCTTGTCCTATATTGTCCCAAGACTACCAAGGAGGTTCATATGACCTGACCTGGGGGGCCCCATTCCTGACTCCCCCATCCCCAATTAAGCATGATTTTAGACATCTCTGTTATGTAGCCTGGGGGTCTTTATCTGTCAATCACTCAATATTATTGATAGGACACAAGTCAGGAGAACAAATAGCAGTTGTTTAAGAGAATTTTTTGACCATAGTTATGATTTTATTTCAACAGTTTTTGCTTCTGTTGGAATCTCCATCACCATTCAACTAGGATTAAATCCTGACTGGTTGTTTTTTTTTTTTCCACTATCTAATTCAGATGTTCATGTTTTATTGAGCACAGTGACAAACCTACATATCATCAGTGTTAACATTTGAAAAACTAGATGCAACTGAATTTTAAATAGTTATCATTGTTGTCTACAACAGATAACTAGGGCACACAAGTGGAATTAATGTCAAATATAAATTATAGAATATCATAAAATAAAGGAGGAATGAAATGAATAGAGTTCTAGTCTTGGTATTAGAAGACTTGGATTGAAGCCCTGCCTCTAACAAATACTAGCTATGTGGTCTTAGCCAAGTCACTTACCCTCTGGGTGCCACAGAAAATTCTCAGACTACAGGTTGCAGAGAAGATGTAGATATACATTGCTATAGGGAGTTTCCTCACTGATATTTCTCAATAGCAATACAATCACTGGTTTGGTCTAAAAAGCAAAAATAAATGTAGATTTGCTATTTCTTAATCAGTATAAAAATTAAACTAAAATAGCAAAAAAAGGGGGGGGAGCAAGCAGAAGTCTTTTGGTAGCTGTTTTCAGGAAATATTTTCAATATTATTCAAAGGATGCATAAGCTCATCAATGTGGGTTTCCCTCTAAAGGTGCTAATCACAACCTATTTTTGCTTTGTGTGCTTTGTGTGAATCTTATGTGATTCTTGCTCATTTCTTTCCAAAAGTACTCTTTTGGGAATTCACTCAACACACTGGACACCTTCTAGCTTTTTTGAAGTGCAATGCAGCACTCAATCTGTTCATTATCCCTTTCTTGGCTCTGTGAGAGAGAAAAGAGGAGAGAAAGATCTCTTTGACATCTTTGAAAGGATCATTGACTGAATTTGTGATTTCATTGGCATTAAGAAATACTGGATGGGGAGAGTCCTTCTACCAGTGCAGGTCACCATCTTCTCTGCAACTTCTAGTTTTAGAAAATGGTTTAAGCACTGAGAGGTTAAGTGATTTACCCAGGATAACATAGCCAGGATCTGTCATGGGTATGATATGAACTCATGTCTTGATGGTTCCAAGGACAGGTCACTATCCAATTCCATGGGTTTATTGAAAGTGATTTAAATTTATCTTAGAAATGTATATGTTTATATTGAAAACACAAAATGTCTTATTTTTTTTTGAGGAACCTCTGCATCAGAATTTATTCAGGCCACTCTGGTTTGGTATCTTTGCTCCAGAAACTTCTTCAGTGCTCTGGAGGCAAAGGCCTACAAATAAGACCAACCTGGCACTACCAGTTCCTCTCTCCAGACTCCAAAAGGCCAAACATTTGTCTCTTCCTACCTACTGTGAGGCCAACTTACTGAGCATCATAGGGAAAAAAAATAACATCACCATTCTGTACTTTGAGGGAGATTACTTGAACAGTTTAGTCACCTCCCTCTCTCAATGGATGTCTGTCCAGATGGATACTCTGCCTCAGCTCATTCCTCAATGGTTAGCATTCATCTAGCCAGCCCCAAATACTCTCCCTTTCTTAATTCTTCTGAACTCCCAACTGCGGAAATACAAACGATATTGTTAACCCTTTTGCTTGTACTCTCGCTCTCATTCCCCTCAACCCTGACCCTCAAATATCTCATTCTAGATCTAGTCATACTTTCCACTGTGCTCTCCAGAAAGTCTGTTTTATAACTAACAAACTTGCTTTCATCTTACAACTCAGTTTCATCTTAAACTTTTAACTTTCTCCCTCCTTCCAATTTTTGGCTCTCACTGAGACCAGGATTCTTCCTTATCACAGTTTGTACCTGGTCACTCTTTCTAATCCTGGTTGCACTTTAGTATTGGGGAAGTCAAAATACTTCTTGTTTTCTGATATTACTTGACATTCTCTTAGCACCATCCCTGAGCAACCTTTTCTCCTTTATGGTTCATACTACTCAAATTTATTATCCAATCGAAATCCTAGTAGTCATTTTTATTGACCCTTCTGCCATTCTTCTTCCTTCCTTAATGAATCCAATGCTTAACTCACAGTGTTTCTTTTCATTTTAACTCCTGCTAATATTTACCATTATATTTACTATTATACTATTTTAATTTCATTTACTATTTACTATTTAATTTAATTTACTATTTACTATTATATTTACTAATATTTTATTATTATATTTACTAATACATTAGGACTTAATAAAATTTAACTCCTACTATATTAGGAGACTTGAATACAATCAAATAACCTAATTACTACAAATCCTCATGATCAAAAAGGCAATGGAATAGAATTTTCAAAGGGTACAAAAGAATAGTTAGTCAGTCAGTAAGCATTTATTAAAGGTACACTATGTGCTAGGAACTATGCTAATCACTGAGCATACAACAAAAGGCAAAAATTATAATAATAATCCCTACCCTCTAGAAGATTATAGTCTATAATGGGGAAGACAACATGCAAACGAGCTATATACAGGACAAATAGAAAACAGTGGGAAGGGACTAGAATTAAGAGGAACTGGGAAAAGTTCTTATAGAGGTGGGATTTTAACTGGAACTTGGACGAGACCAGAGAAGTCAAGAGGTGAAGATGAGGGAGGGGAGGAGAAAATACATGTAATGACCCAGGATGTCTCTGACTCTGTTAAATGAAGAAGCCCTGGGAAACTCAAAACCCCCAAGTTGCCTTGTCAGAGTACAACCTGTAGAAATAGCCCCAAAACCCTTTCTTCATCCTTGCCCCAGAGGAGTTTGAATATCAACTAGTTACCAATTCCCCAAGTGCCTTCCTTTTCCCTCTAGCACAAATCATAGCACTACTCCCCCAGGTCCAGGTTCATTTCTCCCTTCCCCCAGTGCCTAGTCCTGCTAAACTCAGATAGGAAATCTATGTGAAAAAAAAACACACTAGATGTTACAAATTTGGAGAGGTGCCCAATTCTTTCCAGGGCCCCAGTGAAGATCCCACAGACCAGATCTCTCTTCATCATCTTCTCTGACTAGCCTTCATTTTTTACATATGTTATCCTAATAAAGTTGACTTACTTTGCTCTTTTGTGTGTTCCATTTTTACTTATACAAGATGGATATTCTAAAATTTCTTAACTTTTTATTAAGATAACAGAGAGAATATAAAGAATTAGGGATGGTGACAGTAAATAGGGATAAGAATAAGGTGGTATATAGCAGTTGAATTGAATGCGTGCTTAATGTAGGATATCTGGATGAAAGGATTTAGGGGAGGAAGAAGTTGTAGTTGCGATTGGAGGTGCATATTAGCCATATGATTGGAAGTGCATATTAGCTATTTCCTTCTTATTATTGTTGGTCCTAATTATAGAGGCACAGTTGCCTTCTTCTTTGGTTTGAACAAGAACACCAATAGCAATAACATTAATTGACACAGCCATCTTCTTCTGAAAAATGTAATTATCAGCAAGGAATTCTCGTGACTGGGAGAGATGCTGAGTTTTCAAAATTAAAAAGCAATGAATTTAATGTTAGTCTGTGAAATAATTTAAAATGGATCATTGAAGGGACAGTATGTTAGTATTTAGTAAGGGAGAAATTGACTATATGCAAATATGGTTTCATTAAAATCACATCATACAGAGTAATCTTTATTTTTTTGGACAATTCTAGATTTGTAGTTTAAAGGAGTTTTATGGACAGAGTATATCTGGATTTTCAGCAAAACCACTGGTAAAAATCCGTCACAATATCCTGGTGGAGCAGATGGGAAGAGATGGATTGGATGAGAATACAGTCAGGAGGGCTTGAAACTAATACATGGAATGGATCCAAAGGGTGTTGATTAATGGACCAGTGTCAAACTGGAAGCAGGAATCTAGTGTAGTCCCCCAGGGATATGTCCTTGATCCTTTTCTAGCAATTTTTATCAACAACTTGGATGAAGATATAAATTGCATGCTAATCAAATTTGTAGATAACATGAAGTTGGGAGGGCATGCTAATATATCAGAGGATAGACCTGGGATCTCAAAAGATTCCCCAGGCTGCAACCATGGATATGAGCTAATAAGATAAATATGAATAGGGCTAAATCAGAATTTGGACCTTTGCTTCCTTCTGCCCCTCACCCCCATAAGAAATAATGTGGGTTTAGCAAAATATAATTAGGAAGCACTCTATCTGAAAAATGTCTAGGATATCTAATGGACTGCAAGTGTATTATTAGTCAGCAATTTAATATGGCAGCCTACTAATTATTCCCAGTACTTCTAGTCTCTTGTCTCTCCAGTTCATGTTCCATGATGCTGATTTAATATTCCTAAAACACAGGGCTGATCACATCCCTTCTCTGCTGAAAAATCTTCAGTATTTCTCTATTGTTTCTAGGAGACAATAAAAATTCCTCAGCCAGACATTTAAACCTTTCACATTCTGGTTTCCATCTACCTTTCTTGATTTAATTCATGCTACCATTTTATCCCTTCTATGTTCTAGTCCAACTGACCTAATAATGTTCCAGAATTTGACATTCTGTTATTCTTGATTTGTTACCTTTGATTTCCTAAAATGATTTTGTAATTACTTATCTGTGAACATGTTGGGTCCCTCCTTTTCCTTTGTCCAAGGTAAAATGTAAGTTACTGGTGAATGTACAGAGAGGAATGAAAAAGACAGAGAAGGATTCTGAATGCATGATATGCTAGGATTAGTCAAAAAGTATTTATGATAATTTGTTTAGTCATTTCAGTCATTTCCAACTTTTTATGACCCAATTTGGGCTTTTCTTGGCAAAGATACTGGAGTAATTTGCCATTTCCTTCTCCTGATCATTTTACAGATGAGGAAACTGAGGCAAACAGGGTTAAATGACTTGCCTAGAGTCATATAGCTAGTAAGTGTGTTAGGCCAGATTTGAACTTAGATGTTGCTGACCCTAGCCTGCAATAAAAAGAGAGTGGATATGATACTAGTCTTTTAATATTTGAATTTCTCTTCTTTGATAAGATTTCTTTTCTGTTTGGTCTCAAAGTATAGAATTTAGGCTATACATTTCAGAACTCAATATCCTTCCATTAAAACCTACCCTCCTCCAAATTTCACTATTTTTATTTTTATATATACCACTTTTTTTAGTCTTTAGGTTCATAATTTGGACATTATGATTGACTCATTCTCATCCCACATGAATTACTACATTTTGCTATTTTATGCTTTTATATGGCATCTCTCATATCCAATCTCTTCTCTCTATTTACACAACCACCATATTTGTTCAGGCCTTCATCACTTCTTGCCCTGACCAATGATTCTCAATGTGTGGTCTGGCAATCCCTACGGTTCCCTGAGGCATTTTTAGGAGGCTCCCTATGATAAGAAATATTTCCATAATAAGACATTTTAATTTCCAATATGCCACATATCAATAGATATAAACCACATAAATACAAGCTCTTTGGAGGGAGAGGAATCCTCAGAGTCTAAAAGGCCTCTAAAATCTAAAAAATATGAGAACCAGTCTAGACCATGGCAGTGGCCTTTGAATTCCAAGTTGGTATTTCTGCTTCAAGTCTCTCTCTACTCCAATCCTTACTCTGAACTGACAAAGTGATTTTCCTGAAATGCAGATCTGACCATGTCTTTCTTTTACTCAATAGATTCTACTGGCTTCTTATTGCCTGTAGGATCAAGTATAAACTCTGGTGGCTTTTAAAAACTTTTGTAATATGTCCCTAACCTGCCTTTCCCACCTTCATCATACTTTGTTCCCTTTCCCACACCGTATAGTGAAGCTAACCTGACCATCTCTCCTCTCCTCACCCATAAGATTCTATCACCTGTCTCCTGCCTTTGTACTGGTCATACCCGATGCCTGGAATGCACTCCTTCCTCACCTCTTCCTTATAAGATTTCACTCTTCCTTCAAGAAAACTTCTTCAAACAATGTCTTCTATGTGATATCTTTCTTAAAACCTCAACTGCTAGTTTTCCCTCCCAAATAACCTTGGGTTTTTTTTTTTTTTGTTCTTTTATTTTTGTTTTTTTTGGCCGGGGGGGGGCGGCAATTTGGGTTAAGTGATTTGCCCAGGGTCACACAGCTAGTACATGTTAAGTGTTTCATCTGAGGCCAGGTTTGAACTCAGGTCCTCCTGACTTCAGGGCCAGTGCTCTATCCACTGTACCACCTAGCTGCCCCCAAAACTTCAGCACTATAAGTGTGCCTTCTTCTTCTCCTTTTTTTTTTCATTCAGTCAGGGTTAAGTGACTTGCCCAGGGTCACAGAGCTAGTAAGTGTCAAATGTCTGAGGCCAAATTTAAACTCAGGTCCTCCTGGCTCCAAGGCCAGAGCTCTATCCACTGTGCCATATAGCTGCCCGAAATAACCTTGTTTTAACTATTTTGTATTGTTATTTTCTGCATAAAATTCTTTATAAAATAACATAAGTAGTTTTATCTCCCCCATAGAATATATGCTTCTTGAGATCAGGGATTGTTTAATTACATTTATTTGTATATCTGGGGTGGGGAACCTGTGACCTCAAGGACTTAATAAGGATTTGTTCTATGAAGTTTGGATTCAGTCAAAGGGCTACACTTGAGGACCTAGAGGGCTATGTGTGACCTCAAGGCTGCAGGTTTCCCACAACTGCAACATAGCACAGTATCTAACACATAATGGACTCTAAACTAATGCCTTCTGATTGATTGATTGAATTTATTACAAAATTAATATAATAATTTAATATATTACAAAATTAATATAAGAATAATTTATAATAATAGCAATTTTTAAAGTATTAGAGCTATTTAAAAAGTGGAATAGTAATAGTGAGATCCCTGTCACTTGAAGTATTTAAAGGGAAGCTAGATGACCAGTTGTTGGAGATATTGTCAATGAAATTCATGATTTGAGTAGAGGTCAGACTAGATGACCCCATGGCATTCATTCCAGTTCTAAGATCAAGATTCTATATAGCACCACCAAAATATTCAGGTAAGATTGATTTTATAAGTGATAACAGCTTGAAAAAAGGACATGTAGAATTCCTTCTGTTTTAGTTTTGTTTTAACTTAATGGAGAGTAGGTATCTGTCCAAATGAATAAGGAAGGTTTGTACTCCTAAAATACCATCAATAGTAATCATTAAAGAATCAAAGCATGATTCTGTCTGTCTGTCTGTCTGTCTGTCTCTCTCTGCGTATGTGTGTGTGTCTCTTTCTGTCTCTGACCTCCTCTGTGTCTTTACCTTGGTTGGCAGCTATAAGAGAGGTTAAATATTGTTTCCAAGAAATGCATTTATCAACAGCTGACCTGTATGTGGAGATTGAGGTGGATTCGGCTGCTTCAAACTGAAAATTACTAGATCTACTGTTCTTTTTCCCCCTTTAATTGGATAAGACTTGTAAGCACTCCAGCTTGAAATGAAATAGCTCACATGCTACTTAAATATGCTCTTTTTCACTCCAATTTGTTCTTTTTTGTACTAGTGGCTTGATTTCTGTAAATGAATTTGCATATTATGAGGGTACATTGAATATATGTGTAAAATGTACACCAAAAAAACCTTTTTTCTTCCATTTTTTCTTTTTTGTTACCTCTTTTCTTCTTTCCTTCTTTCATTTTTCTTTCATTCTATCTCTTCTTTTCTTCTTTCTCTCCTTCCTCCTTCCCTCCCTCTTTCCCGTCCTTCCTTCTTTCCTTTCTTCATTTATTTCTCCATTCCTCCATTTCTCTCTGTCTCTCTCTGTCTCGGTGTGTATGTCTCTCTCTCTCTCTCTGTCTCTTTGTGTCTTCTTTGTCTCTCTCTGTGCCTCTCTCTGTGCCTCTTTGTCTGTCTGTCTGTCTCTCTCTCTCTCTCTCCTTTCCATTCGCATCAAAAGGCATTTTGTTCTAGTGCATAGAGCCCTGGACTTGGACACAGGAAGTCCTGGGTTCCACACTAAATAATTGTGTAAACCGGGCAAATCACAATGCACTTTCTACTTCTTTAAAGTAGAAGGGATGTTCTAAAGTTTCTTCCCTCTCTAAATCTGTTGTTTTTCCTTCACTTTCAAAGAGGACCAATGACATCACAGGGTGACTTGCCCACAAGCTGGATTTAAGTGAGGTAGAATTGCACAATGTCATCAGCTTCACTCTCTCTTCCAGAGTCATCAAAGTATAGTAGCAAGACAAAAGTCAGGATGATTGGCCATGGCCTGGGCTTCAGTGGATGACCTTGGCATCTTCACTGTTCAACCAAGCTGACACACTCTATAGCACCTGCTCCAGCTGCCTTTAGGGCCATTGGAACAAATTGTTCTCATCCGCTTATCCCTCTAGGAGAAGTCTTCACAAGCTTGGGGCAGACATCCCCCAACTCAACAACAGGTTTGTAAGCTCTTAGATACCCTCAACCTGGTTTAGCCCATCAGCCAAGAAGATTTTCCAGGGGTGTGGGTGCAGTGCATGGTACAGCTTCCTGAAGCCACAATATTTTGGAGTTTATGGGTCTCTCAAATACTACAGTTAAGCAACCCTTAAGCAAATTTTGAAAAGATAACACAGACTACCATCACTTATTTTTGTTAACTAAAACTGCAACTGTGACTTCAAAGTGAATCCTAGAGTAGGTCTCTAAAGTGAGTTTTGGAGGTGTTTTTGTAGGTATATCTAGTTTATATTACTGTACTTAGCATAATACAGTTTCCATTCTCTGATTGAAAAGCATTTTGCTGCCCTTCTATACTGTGAACTTCTAACAATGCATTTTGTTCCCCATAGGATTCAATTAAAAGCAATTTCTCATAACACACAGCATTAACATAAACAATTGCTATGGAAAGCACACCTTGTAGAGAGTCTCAGTACCTCTTTTCTTTAATGGAACAAGATCCTTTCCTCTGCCTAGGGGAGAGGAAGGTGCAAGTATTGAAGGTTAAAGGAAGGCAAAGCTTAGGCCTTCACTTATGTAAACCTGTGTCTTCCAATAAAGTGAACATCGGTGCGTAGAAGTTGACACATTAAATGCTGTTTTAACTATAAGGTTGTCAACTTGAGCTTTAAATTTGCAGTATTATATGGAGAATACTTTCTGCTCCAATGTATGGAATTTTAAAAATAGTCTATTATTCTTGGGTGGCCACTCTAGAGATAGCTTCAAGCATACAAAATATAAAAAGTATGCATGAAATATGCCAGTTTATTAAATTAACATCCTGTGAAAGCTCCTGCTCTAAAATCCAGATGCTTATATTGCTTTTGACAGACTTTAGGCGGTAAAGTTTGAACTTGAAAGAAGGGGCTTTCTGTTTCTGTTTTCAAGTTAAAAATAATGAAAGGAAAACACACTGAAATTCCCACATTATTAAATAAAACATTTAAGTGGCCAGGGGCCAATCATTGTCACGCCATGAACAAATGCCTTACGGTAATATGCTCCATAACTGTTTGCTAAAAACTACCAATTTTAACACATTTGCACATGATTAGACGCCATAAAAAGTTGCTTATTGAAGCCAGCGTCCCAACACTCCCCAGCCCTCCTGCCCAAGGGGAGGGAAGCTTCAACAACCTCACTGAGCAAGGTGGTATGAAATAAGTTCCATGTTGTACAAACACATCTTAAATGCATCAACCAGTGGTCAGGAGTTCATAGCACTGGCCCAGTGTTGATCGAGCCATGGGGAAGGGAGGCCAAGGAAATGCAAACTGAAAAAGGGGGATAAGCACGGAAAATAAGTGCAAAACATTCTGTTGAAACCACTGAAAGGCATTTTTAAAAAATCTGTTTGAAAATAAGAAATAACTTATTTAGAAAGGATATATGAAAGGATTTTTTTTTTCTAGTCAAGATATGTTATCTCCATAACAGAGGAAAAAGTCCTCCTAAAAAGAATGTTATAAAGTCTGATAACATGATGGTTAGGATGCTAAACCAAATATCAGACCAGAATTTGGCCTATCCCTTTATTTGAGGGTGTAGAAGAGTTGACAAAATCATAGGTTTTCTTCACTACACTAAAATAACTATTTGTAAAGGGAGAACCTTAGTTTTATAATGAAAGAAGGTTTTTTTTCAATGTAATGCTAAGAAAAAAAATGATGTTACTTTTTATTTAAACTTTTTTTAAAAATGTAAATCATATGGTGATTGGGTGTCATGAAGACAAAAATATTGTAGAGCTTTGAATGATACTTTAAGAATCACAGAAGCAGAAATGTCAGAACTGGAAGAAGACTAAAGCCCAGAGAGATTAAGGGACTTCTCCAAGGTCACACAGCTAGTTAGTATCAGAAATGAAGTCTGAAGTGTCTTGATTCCCAACACTTTAAGGTTTGGGAAAAAAGCTGAATATGTTTTATCTCATTTTATCCTCACAATAACTCTGTGAGGTAGATTCTATTTATATCCTGATTTGACAGCTGAGGAATTTAAGGCTGAGAGAGATTAAGTGACTAGCTTGGGGTCACACACCTAATAACTGAGGTGGGGAAAAACTGGGGTTTTCCTAACTCTAAGTCTAATGAGTTGAGCCAATGCATCGAGTTGCCTTATATAAATTAAATGTAAACAAGGTTAATTTGGGGGAGGAATGCATTGGCAGGGAGGAGGGAGGCTTCTGGAAACAACTTCCAAATGAAGACATTGCTTCAGCAGAGTTTTGAAGAAAACAAGAGATTGTAAGAGGTAGTAGAGATGAGGGAGAGAATACATTCTGGCCTAGTAGACAAGAGCCAATAAAAAGATAAAGATACGGAAAATGAAATCTTATATATGAGGAGACAATTTGTCTGGAACATAGATTGTGGGAAGGAGGTTGGAAAAGTAGTTGAGGCTAGATTATGCAGGGCTGTTAAACAGAGGAATTTCTGTTGCATCTTAGAGTTAAGAGGTAGCCATTGGAGATGATAAGGCAGATGAACAACATGTTCAGCTAAAATCTAAAGTTAAATGTTATTGATTAGAAAAGTAACTTTTTCCCCTTTTCCCTTTGTAAAGAAGAAAAGATCAAATAAAATCATTCAAAAAATTTTCACTTTCCTCACATGCGGATAACCACACTTAATAAGAGTTTTTAGTTTTGTGTTTTTTCCCAAAAAACAAAACAAAACAAAACCCAACAATTTAGTTAGCATGAGCTTTTCAAGTCTGTTTTGCAAATATTCAAACAAACATTTACTCCGTTCATTATAAGTGTCTGAGAATAACTTCTACCAGCCAAACCTAAGCCAGGGTTCTGTCCCCAGAGGCTGAGGTATTGGAGAAATTGATAGCATTTGCTGTCCCTAAACAGACAGATATAATTTGGTTTGGCACCTATTTAAGAAAAAAAAAAAGGTTAAAACTGAAAGTTCCCATTTTGTTTCTACTTCCCCCAAAACGACCACACCCAAGCTGAGCTCTTCCAGTTGTGTGATGTCGCAGGTCCCTCTGTACCCAGGATATCTTTATATCTCCTCCTTTCCCCCGTAGTGTCGTATGCTAGGCCTCCTTGATTTTTCAATTGATTTTTTTTTCTGAAAACAACTAAGGATATTTTGGTTTTGTTTCTCATTACTTGCCCTGGGCGCAAAAATCTCAATTTATGGCCCTTATGCAGGTGTATACCTGATTTGTCATTCTTCTCAACTGTTCAGAATTTACTGATTCTCTAGCTACTGAGAGCATCAGAATTTCTAATGTACAAGTGTTTTCATACGTCTTTGACCACGATTTTGACTTCATAAAGATTTTGAAAAAGCTGAAAAATAGTCGTGCCAAGATGGTATTCAACCTTCTAACATAGAGACCTAGAGAAAAAGATCATTAATGCCATTATTAACTGAAACATTAGTTATCTGTTGGATTTATGCCTGTGTCATCTGCAACTCAGTTTCCAGGTACACATGGTTTTACATTTCTGCCAGCTGAATCCAAGTTTTAAGCACAAATCCCAGAACTCAGGAATTTTGTGCATTTTTGTCAAGTAGAATATTGTTAGATGGTAGGGACTAGATTTCAATATACAGATGCCAGATGCCATCCTTCTTGGATAATCTTTATAGCTGCTTAACTTATGTCAAAGAAAACAAGCTGAGAATTTCAAGAGAAAAATATCACACCCACTGAAAATGAAAAGAGAACTTTATACCTCATATAGTAATTGGCAAGATTCTCAAAATTTCAATTTAGAAATACTCTGCAAATCCCCTAAGTCCTAAAATGAGTCAAATATGCTGAGGTTTTTCCAGTTGTTTTATGAAACCTCATCTGAACTAAGATATCAGGAAGAATTAGACATACAAAATGTTTTAAAAACCTCCAGTTATACCTAAATCTAAACACTTTTTAGACATTACAAATAACTGTCCTCCCATCGCAATCTGCAACAAAATAAAATGACAAAATTGTTGAGAATCGTTTCCTCTGTCTTGTCTGTATGCATTCTGGGGTTTCAATTCTGGCATCCTCCCAGTGCTTAGCACAGTGTCTTATACCTATTAAGTGGTTAATAAATATTTGTTAAATTTTATTTAAATGAATCCTGAGAACCACAGACTTTTGAGCCTCTCATCTGACATTCTGGCTTACAGACCATCAGCATCTCCCTAAGGTTGTCTTGCTTCCCAGGAATCCATTCACCTCTCCTAAACTTGGAGAGGAGGTCTTTTTTTTTTAATTTTAAAATTTAAAATTTTATTTTTCCCAATTACATGCAAAAACAATTTTAATATTCTTTATTTTCAAATTTTGAATTCCAAATTTTCTCCCTTCTTCCTTCCCCCACCCCATTGAAAAGGAAAGTAATTTGACAGAAGTCATGCGTGTATAGTCATGCAAAACACATCTTCATGTAAGTCATGCTGTGAAAGAAAACACAGACCAAAAAAAAAGAAAAATAAAGAAAGTAAAGAAAAGTATCTTTGATCTGTGTTCAGGCTCTACCAGTTCTGTCTCTGGGGATGGATAACTCCTTTCATCATAAGGCCTTCAAAACTGTCTTGGATCATTGTATGGCTGAGAATAGCTAAGTTATTCATAGCAGATCATCATACAGTATTGCTGTTACTGCGTACAATGCTCTCTTGGTTCTGCTCATTTCACTTTGCGTTGGTTCATGTAAGTCTTTCCATTTGTTTTTTCTGAGAGCATCCTGCTCATCATTTTGATTAATTTATTTATTATTTATTTTTAGTTTTCAACATTCAGTTCCATAAGATTTTGAGTTCCAAATCTTCTACCCATCTCTCCCCTCCCCCCACACCAAGACAGTGTGCAATTTGATAGAGGCTTTACATATACATTCATATTAAACCTATTTTCGTATTAGTCATGTTGTAAAGAAGAATAAGAACCAGTGGGAGAAACCACGAAAATGAAGAAACAAACAAAAAAAAAAGAGAGAGCAAATAACATGCTCTGATCTGCATTCAGACGCCATAGTTCTTTTTCTAGATGTAGACAGCAATTCTATCATAAGTCTTTTAGAGCCATATTAGATCCTTGCATTGCTAAGAAGAGATAAGTCTATCAAAGTTAGTTATCACACAATGTGGTTGTTACTGTGTATAATGTTCTCCTGGTTCTGCTCACTTCACTCAGCATCAGTTCATGTAAGTTTTTCCAGGTTTTTATGAAGTCTGCTTGCTCATCATTTCATAAAGCACAATAGTGTTCCATCACAATCATATACCACAACTTGCTCAGCCATTCCCCAATTTATGGACATCCCGTCAATTTCCAATTCTTTGACAGCACCAAAAGAGCTGCTAAAATATGTTTGTACTCATAAGTCCTTTTTTCTTTTTTTTAAATCTCTTTGGGATACAGATCTAGTAGTAGTATTGCTTGGTCAAAGGGCATACATGGTTTTATTGCCCTGTGGACATAGTTCCAAATTGCTTTCCAGAATGGTTGCATCAGTATACAACTTCACCTGTAGTACGTTAGTGTTTTAATTGTCTTACATCTCCTCCAACATTTGTCATTTTCCTTTTTTTGTCATATTACACAATTTAATAGGTATGTGGTGGTAGCCCAGAGTTGTTTTAATTTGCATTTCTCTAATCAATAGTGATTTAGGGCATTTTTTCATATGACTGTAGAAAGCTTTGATTGCTTTGTCTGAAAACTGCCTGTTCGTATCATTTGACCATTTACCAATTGAGGAATGGCTCTTATTTCTACAAATTTGACTCAGTTTTCCATGTGTGTGAGAAATGAAGTATTTATCAGAAAAACTCTCTGTGATTTTTTTCTTCACAGCAATGATTGCCAACTATATATTTCCCTCTCAAGTGTTTTGCTTCTGATTTTCACATCCCCCAATCTGCCCTCCCTTCTATCAGCCCCCTCCCCCTTCTCTTATCCCCATCACCTCCTACTTTCCTGTATGGTAAGACATATTTCTATATCCAACTGAGTTTGAACTCTTCTTTTTGGCATTTAAAATCTTTCCCAACCTGGTCTCACATTATTTTTGGAGTATTATTAGGCATGGATCTCCTTCAAGCTTTCTATTGTCAGGCAAAATGGGCCTTCATATTGGTGCTGGCCCAACACATTCTATCTCTAGGCCTTTGAACTTGTTTTCCTCCTTACTTGCAATGCACTCTCTCCTCACTAGACAGACAGACAGACAGACAGACAGATAGAAAGAGTATACATATACTCTATATATGTATATATGTGTGTATATATGTATATATGTGTGTATATAT
>NW_020954599.1:17745209-17792460 GCF_900497805.2 Vombatus ursinus
TATATATGTATATATGTGTGTATATATGTATATATGTGTGTATATATGTATATATGTGTGTATGTGTGTGTGTATACATCTATCCATCCATCTATCTATCTATAATCTACCTACCTATATCTATGAGTATTTCCTCAGTGTCCAGAGCAGCATCTGGCACATAGTAGGCATTTAACAATTGTTTGTTGATTAATTGATATAGAAAAAATATGTGCAAGGGGCTCTGAAAAATGACAGTCACTTCCATTCCCATATGAAACTTGTGATCTAGCATGGAGATGTGCAAGTGAGAGAACATGTACACAAATAACCATGTGGCAAGTGAGACAATGATTAATGTGTCAGAGAGGTCAATTGAACAAACTACAAACATTGTCATGTGACTACCGTGTTCCAGGTACTATGCTAGGGACTCAAGAAGCAAAGATGAATTAAACTATCCTTAGCTTGGAGAACTTTATATTTCATAGGTGAAAACAGAATATATCAATGGCTGAAGGGAATTACCTTCCAGATATATGGATAAGAAATAGAGAGGGTTAGAGATAAAGAGGATCACGAAAGGGTGATTGTTTTTGCAGAAATGAATACAGTAATGCTAAGATTCAAAGGGAAACAACGGGGAAAAATCTTTGCAACAAGTTTCTCTGATAAAAGCATAATTTCCAAGATGTATAACCAACTGATTCAAATTCATGAGAATAAGAGCTATTGCCCAATTGATAAATGGCCTAAGGATATGAACAGATAACTCAAAAGGGAAAACAGAACAAAACAAAACCTGGCTATCTACAGCCATATTAAAAAATACACCAAATCACTATTAATTGGAGAAATGCAAATTAAAACAATTCTGCAGTTCCATCTCACTTCTATCAGATTAAGAAAGATGACAAAAAGGAAAAATGATAAATGTGGGAGGAGCTATGAGAAACCAGGTACATGGTCACAGTTGTTAATCGAGTAAATCAGTGCAGGCATTCTCAAAAGCAATTTTTAATTACACATAAAAAGTTACTAAACAGCATGACACCACTATACCACTTCTAAGCCTATATCCAAAAAAGAATCAAAAATAAAATAAAACAGGAGAAATTCTTATGTCCAAAGTATTTATAGTAGTTCTTTTTGCAGTGGTAAAACAAAATAACCTTGAAAGTGCCATATCCTTTCCACGTAGTAAACAATGGGTACAGGAATACTTTAGCTTTAAAACACTAATAACTGGTGAATGTTGGCTCCCATACCCTTTCCTCATCCTCATTAATTTTAGTATTTTCCAAGATTATCTCTAATTTATTCTGTATATGTGTGTGTGTGTGTGTGTGTGTGTGTGTGTATAGTTGTCTATATTTTCTCTGCCATATTAGACTATGAGCTCCTTGAGATAAAGGTTTAATTTTTTTGCCTTTCTTTGTATCTCAAGGGCTTAGCACAGTGCCTGGCACATGGTAGGTACTTAATAAATGATTTTTGACTTGATTTAACTGAAATAAAGGTACTAGCAAGGCAGACCTTGAAATCAGGAGTTCCAAGGGTAGCAAAGATAATTCCAAATAGTAAAGGCTAAAAATACAAGTTAAATCAAGGAGTAGTGCTCTTTATTCTAGACTGCTTATCCTTTTTTTGGGGTGGGAGTAACAAAGAAAAATATCCTTATATCTCACAGTTTGTCTCACTCACTTGCATCTACCTTGGAAATCTACCCAAGGTTTCTCATTTCCATGGCTCATAGCAGGACAGAATATAGTTTCATAGGTTTTCCCTATCTGGCTATTCCTCAAACAAGTATGGAAACCACCCTCCCCAACATGTCTTTTTTTTTTTTTAGTTTTTGTCCTTATTTTTGTTTGTTTTAATGCTGGTAACAAGCATGTGATACAACTGCTCTCATGCCCTTCCTCAAACATTCTCTCTATTTAGAATCTGTAAGAAAAACAAACAAACAAAGGCAGGACATTTGTACTGGAAGAATTGAAATGAAATTTCTCAACACTTCAGAGAAAGACTCTAGTTATCTTGGGAATTCCAACACAAGATGAGGTAGGAAATCTAAGGTGGTGGGCTGAGAAGGAGGAAGATGAAAATATCCATTTGTTAACTTATTCATTTGGCAAATATTGAGTACCTTTTAAGTGCAGGGCACCATCAAGGGCTCCAGAGATCGGATGGAATATAAAATGGAAGGCTCTTCACTATCCTTGTGGTCACTGTCTGTCCTGCCACTTCAGTCCGGACATCAGTAAGACCAGTCATGGCCTGCAGCATGAAGGCTGAACTAAACAGGAGAACAAAGTGGGAGGGACTGTTGAAGGAAAAGTTCAAATTTCTTATGATCATTGACAATATGAAAGAAACGAAGGCTAACAAGACCACAAGGCCACCAGATTGGGGATGAGTGAAAAAAAAAATGTATGTTAGAAATGTCTGTCAACTGGGCATATGTAAATGAAGACTGTCTTTATTTCTCAACACATACTTAAATAGAGCTTCAGTCATGTAAGTAAAGTTACTGTTTCATCCCATTTCCATGACTCAGTTCATGATGTCTGTTTCTGTGAACCTTCTGTACTAATTTAAATCCTACTTCTCCTTTAAGTCACAGCTACTCTCATCCCTTCCTTCCATCCCTTTCCAACTGCTCCAGACCTCACCAATATCTATATTTCCTGAATTCTTATTGCAGTCAGTTTGGCAGAGTATGTAGTTGATCTGGTAAGAAGACTTGGGTACAGGTATAGGCTTCACTTGCTGTGTGACTTAGGATAAATCATGACCTCTCTGAGTTTAATTTTTTCTCATCTGTAAAATGAGAGTAACCACACTAGCATGACATACCTCCTAGAATTATTCTTTATAATCTTAGGGAACTGTGAATGTGGAATACTGCAAACCCAGATGTCAGAATGTCATAATCCCTAAAGGCACATGTAAAGCATGACTTACATCATCATTATCTCATTTGTTTGCAGAGCAATTTCCTTTACTTATCAAATCAACCCATGAGAAAAAGAGGTGATGCTGGATCATAATGGGGCAACTAAGTGGCATAGCAGATAGAGCACTGGATCTGGAGTCAAGAAGACTCACCTTCCAGAGTTCAAATCTGATCTCAGACATGCACTAGCTGTGTGACCATGGGCAAGTCACTTAACGCTGTTTGCCTCAGTTTCCTCACCTGTAAAATGAGGTAGAGAAGGACATGGTAAACCACTCTATTATTTTTGACAAGAAAACCCCAAATGGAATCATGAAGATGTGAACACAAGTGAATAATGACTGAACAACACCACCAACAGACAACCTAAGGCAATCTGATACAGGTCAAATATGAAAGTCAGACAATTGTCAACTGTGCTCTTTTGTTGCTTTTGCCAGACACATTTGTAATACACTCATAATTCTAACATCAGGGTAAAAATCAAGGGTGAGTATGATCCAGCTTATTATTGTTGTTCAATAGCATCTAACTCTTTGTTTACAAAGCAAATTCCTCTACTTGTCAAATCAACCCATGGGAGAATAATAGGGCAGCTAGGTGGCTCAGTGGATAGAGCACTGTACCTGGAGTCAGGACGACTCATCTTCCAGAGTTCAAATCTGACATCAGACAGGTGCTGTTAATAATTTTAAATTATTTTTTACTGAGAATTGTTTTAATATTTGATCACTTATCTAATGGGGAAATAGATTTCTATCTTATGCATTTGTTACTTGCCTATACCTCTTGGATTTTAGAAGCTTTCCACTTCTAAATTCTAAATTCTTCTTTATTCTTTCACCTCTGCTCAGAATTACCTCCCAGGTTCCTATGGTCCTTCTATATCAATCTTACATTTCTGACTTCATATCCAACCTAAGTCCTCAAGCCCCATCCCCAAGGTCTTTCCTAATTGTCTAATCAGAAATTATTTATCCTCAACTGAAACTGTCTTATCACTTTTGTACAACATGATGCTATAGAATCTGTACTGACTGGAGTTAGAAGACATGAGTTCAAATCGCAACCTTTATGCTTAATACCTCATGAGTTTGCTAAGTCACTACCTTCTTTGGCCTCAGTTTTTTCACATGTAGAGTAGAGATAGTGAGTCCATTGGATTCTGGTGTCCCTTCCAACTTAAATCTGTGAGTATATGAGTTAATGGGCCTCTATTATGTATTTCTAAACTGAAATATTGCTCTGAGGCTACTCCCAAATCAAGGAGTGACCCGTGGTTATTGAAGGCCATGTTTGTGGAATGTAGTCTCTGGCAGGTCCTATCAGGTTAAAAAGGTTTTAGTTTAGTTACTGGCAAGAACTTGCTTTGGATATATCCAAGGACTAGCCTGGCCAGGTATAAATAAACTTATCACCAATAGGTCAGCCATTGAATGATGAATATTTTGACCATTCCAATCAAGGATAAACATAACAGCACAAAATGTACAGCAGTCTTACACATCACTTCTATAGTGGTAGTGGTAGAGTGCTGGAAGAGTGAGGTATCCTTTATAACATTTGTTTTAGACTAACTAATTTAGACTTTGGTTTAAATGTAGGCTTACTTAATATGAAAATAGTTCAGTGACCTCCCAAATTGACACACTATTGGAAAAAATGAACCATTTCTATACTATCACCAATATGTATAAGACCACAATGCATATAAATGTTATAGCTAAGTGGAAAGATGACTTACATATTTTCCTTGAAGTCACAAATAGAGAATTAGTGGATGTCAGTGAAGAACTGAGGCAGTGTTAAGTGACTTGCCCATGGTCACACACCTAGTATGTCTGAGATCAGATTTGAACTCTGGAAGATGAGTCTTCTTGACTCCAGATCCAGTGCTCTATCCTCTATGCCATTTAGCTGCCCCATTTTGATCCAGCACCACCTCTGTATCTCATGGGTTGATTTGATGAGTAAAGGAAATTGCTCTGCAAACAAATGAGATAGTGATGATGTAAGTCATGCTTTACATGTACCTTTAGGGATTATGACATTCTGACATCTGGGTTTGCAGTATTCTACATTCACAGTACAATAAGAAATGGCATTTCATTAACCACTTGTTCATAACATCTTAAATTGTTTATGATGAGGATATTAGACTACCTTGGAGATAAATATCACCTTATATCTACTGCCTAGAAAAAAGAAATAGAAAATTTCATGAAGTCCTTGAGAAGATGTTTCAAGCCAAATCAATACGCACCTGGACATGTAATGTCACTTCAATGCAGATGTGGATAAAAGGGAGAAAAATGAAATATATATATATATATATATATGTAATTTATTTTATTATTTATATTATTTATTTATAATATTAGAAGCAAATAGAAATATTGGAAATAAATATAATATAATATTATATATATGGAAATATGATGTAAGATCAAAAAATTAAAGAAGTCATACACACGGATTTGGGAGCAAAGTTGCATGTGGCTATCAATACTCTGCAAATCTTCTACTAGATTACTGGGAAGCTGAATGGCTTTATCTTCTAAATAATTCCTTTTAGAAGAAATTTATACTATTCTAGATATGGCCAGTACTGAATATCATCAAATATTAAATTAACCAGATCTTATATTCCACAATAGATTCACAGTGTGGATCATTTCTAAGTCAGCTGTTTCTGTGTAGATAAAATACTAACTGGTTAAAGGTCAAAATAAATGTCATATTTGAAAAAAATCATAAAGCATAGAAAAAAGCATTTCATACAATGATGACTCCAAGTTGACCCATTCAAAAAAAAGTTATTTATTGATTACAAAATGGGAAATGAATAAAAGTAATTTTGACTTTTCTTGATTTTGATCATAAGACTGATTATCATCACTTCTTTGAAAAAAAAGTTTAAAGTAAAATAGTTACCAAAACAAAGAGAATAGAAGGGTCCAGAAATTACCTCAGTGAGCAAATACTTGATCTGCTTGCCAGAGAAGCATTGCAACTGAGGGAAATATGGACTTGGAGTATAAATTTAAGAGCAAAACATTATGGAGGAAAGATTATTTGAAGTAGAATTACCTCACACAACAGGGAAATCAAACAAAAATGGTGGAGGAGAGAATGGAAAAACAGACCCTCTGAAAGTTTGGCCACATACTGAACTAATTCAAATTTTCCAAAGAGCACTTATCAGTAAAGAAAAAAATAAAGACTCTAAAATATGTGTGAAATGGAAGACATCTGATAGCATTCCCATGCAATCTATTCTCATCATTGAAGGCAATAGAACTACCAATTTGGACAAAAGTATCTAATTATTTGATGTACTATATGAGACAGCAAAATGGCATTTTTAAAAATGATCTGAGGAAGAGTAGTCTGATACATTAGAAAGAAATGTGTGATGGAGGCAATGTAATTTTAAAGGCAATTAGAACTTAGTGTTCTTAACTTAGTGTTAAAGAAATGAAAGAGTTGAAGATTCCAAAAGAATAGTAGAAAATCATATAGATATTATTAAAATAAAGTGATCAAGAAAATATTAGCCACTGCTGAACCAAAGTTTATTCTTTATCTCTTTAAGATTGTTATGGAGAGGCATTATACTCCAGGGGCAGAAGGCCAGAATGGGAGCCAGAAAGGCATAGATAGGTATAAGTCTGTCCTCTATTCTACATGAGTAGCTTAACCTTCTAATGTGCCAGCTAACTCTCTAAGAGTTTAAGTTATAGAAGGATTGTCCATCTAGCTCGGTAGAGAGAATTTCTGCACTGGGTATGCTACACAAAATCACAGATTTGGGCAGAAGCAGCTTCATGAGAATGTTTTATTTATATATTGTTCATGGTATAGAGTTGATTGCTGCCTGCTACAGCTGTTCAAGGAAAGTCCTCACCCTATCCCTTGATGATCACTCTGGGTTTTCTTGAGAGAGTGATTGTCTCCTACTGACCCCAGCACAGAACTGTACAGGCAGCTTATCTAAACATCTAGCTGACACTGTGGGGGGTTGGAGTTGGAAAAACCTAAGTTCAAGTACAGACTCAGATTCTTCCTAAGTGTGTGAGCCTTGGCAAGTCACGTAACTGCTATTTGTCTCAGTTTCCCCAACTGAAATGGAAATAAGAACAGCACCTATCTTGCAGAGTTGTTATGAGATCTAAATGAGATAACCTTTGTAAAAAGTTCTTAGCACAGTGCCTGACACACAGTAAGCACAATATAAATGCTTATTTCTTCTACTTCCCTTCCCCTACGGGCTACATATGTGCTGTATATTGTTGGGCTGGGAGTCACTGTCATTGACTTTCCTTGGGATGAGGTGAAGGTCCTTTCCTCTCACCTCTGGACTTCTGACTGACTTTTTTATGTCATTCAGGGGGTGAAATGTACATCTTACTGTAACTTTCCTTTGGTTCATTATTCTGACAGGTGCAAATTTCAAGGTTTTGCTCAAGAAGGTATATGTGATCTAAACAGCCTGACTCCTATCCATCTTGGTAAGAAGACTCAGGTTTCGTTTTATAGCTGGAAAAACCCAAAGTGTTTTATGAAACCTCTGTAGAGCTGTTAAAAAGTCAATAAATCTCACCAAACATTTATTATGTAAGTATATATGAACTACAAATGTGTGATTTAAATTTTCTTGGTAATATTTAAAATCCAGGAGCGATCTGATGACAAAATACATAATGGGCTTTTCTGGTCCCAAGGGTTTGCAAAGTGTATTAAAATACTTTATGAAGCATTAAAATAGCCTGTTTTGTGGTCTGCTACCTTATAATCCTGATTTAGGGAAAATACATGAAGAGTAAAATCAAACTTTTTTTTTCACATGGCAAAAGGTCGTTCTAAACTTTCATTCACTTTCTGTTCAATTTGTCTTAAAATGTAATTGAAGTTTCAGAAGGAAAAAGTCCAATACTTCACATGGAAGACTTCCCACTTTCTAATAATAGATTACTTTGATGCATTGCCCTCAGAGCTCAAAGAACTGTTAGCATTTGGACATAAAATGACTATTCACACATTTCCATACTTGGTCTCCAAAAATCACATTAGCCTGTGATTGCTCTGAGTTCACATTTAGTGAATGAAAGAATGTATAGCTTCACTGTATACATGAAGGTTGTAGTTGAAGTTTTCAAAATCCAGATCTGATTTTAACTTTATCTCTTAGGTTCACAGACCATCTAAAGAATCTGAAAGAAGAGTTGTCCCATCCTTGCATACTTCTCAGAAAGCTAAAGTATTTTGTTGATAAATAATCATGATGTTACACTGTTTAAACCTGGACTTCAGGACACACTTAATGCATTTTTTTTGGTAGTATCACCATTTCCTCTGAGACCAGGTGAGATGGTCATATAATAGTTTGTCCAAAAACAAGGGAAGCAAAGATGGTCCTTAGGTATTGTGTATTTGAACCATCTAGTCAGTCATGAAGAGCTACTTGAAGATAACCATTGTTGTATTACAGGAAAACATCACATCCTTTGGACTTTATTGCCATGAACAAAAGATGTCAGAGTTAGTTCTTATACCATCAACTTCCATCATTTCTCTTCAGCTAAATATTTTACTATCTAATACAGAAGCAGTGATTTTATACATATCTTTGATTTGCACATTATATTGACTCAGGCTATGAGGAGGGAACAATATCCTAGCAAGTTAGAGTAGTTTTTGCCTGAAAGGTAACAGTTTAAGGGACTATTGCTCAAAACATTCCTCCTTTAATGCAGCTTTCTGGTTATCTAAGGGAATAAAAATTTCCACCCCAATGGAGTCAGGGCCTTTCAGACTTGGCTGGTATCCCAACTCCATGAAAGTCACTATACTCCATCCTGATAATGACACAAGTTTCCATATGGAGATGAAAAACCAATGTCTACCCAAGCTAAGTTCCTATTTTATGAAACATCCTTTTCTATGCTATGACAAGTGAAACTTACTTTAAGTGTGTTAACTGTTAAATGACATTCATTTTACTCCAACATCAGAATGCTGATGTGAGTCAGGCCCACTTTGAACAGACTGGAGAGTTTAGCAGATAATATAAAAAACAATTATGTCTTTTAATATATATCCTTAATAGCTACTTATCACTGCATAGGGGGAGAACACATCTATGAAGAAACTGTCATGTCAGTCTTGTTAAAAAAAAAAGTCTCCTTTCAACTCATCTTAGCTCTTAGACAGTAAACATGGCACTTTCTCTCATCAGGGAACTAACAGGCTTAATTAGCATCCGGTCTTATCTTTGAAGCTTCTTAGAATTCTTTTGTTTGACACTTCACTGTGAGTGTGGTTTGTCCATCTTTCAATAGATAAACAATAAATAAAAGTCTCTTCCAGCTCCAAAGCTTGTATACACAATAGCTTTAATTTTCCAGAAAACAAAAATCACTACAAATGATTTTGGATTTGTAAATAAAGAGGACCATGATATCAGAGAGATGATGACATGATTTGCAATTGAATTGCATTTAAGTGAGGGAGGGCTGTGCAAAGTCACCAGCCTCACTTTCTTCTCTGAGACCATCTGGGTCCAGTGGCAAGACATAGATTAGGATGACTGGAGATGGCCCAGGATGTAGTGGCAGACCTTGGCCTTTTTTTCAACTCTTCACTGAATTCTTTGGTAACTCACTACCTTCCCTTAGTCTTCTACTTCAAGTTCCATTTAACTTATTTATCCAGAAAGCTATTTTAGTTATTAGTTTGTCTACTTCAGCCCCTAATTAGACCAATATCCTGAGGGCATTTCTTCCTTAAATAACAAAGGAACTGAGTGATACAATAGTGAGGAAACTGTACCCTCTTATAGTGAAAGGAAGGAAGGAAGGAAAGGAGGGTGGGAGTCTTCCCTAACAGATTGTAAGATCCTTGAGGGCAGACACTTTCTTTTCCCTCTTTTTGCATCCCCAGCACTTGGCACAGTGCCTGACACATAGTAGATACTTAATAAATGTTTGATTGATCGACTACCAAACCCAAACTTTGGAGCAATAGATACTGTATACTGATTTTTCAAACTCCCAAGATGGGAGGCTCTTATCCCTTCGCTTAAGAAAGAACAAAAGCAAAGGACAAGTACTAAGACTCATTCCATAGTGCCACGTGACCTCAGAGTAGAGAAGCCTCTAAGGTCTCTCACATTAATGGCATGATATCTCCGTGGACTGACATGAGTGAAGGGGTGAACAAGTCCCTCATGAATGCAATGGAGAGGAAATAGTTGTGACTATTTAGAAGAAACTCCTAGTTCTGTCTACATAGCCAATTATAAAAGGCTTCTCTTAACCAAGGGGTTAGCAGATTGGAACCTACACATATCCACTATATTTCTAAAGTACTTCTATCACATATCATCATGATCCTCCTAGAAGCAGGTTCCTCAGCACCATCCCACATTTCTTCTACATTCACCAGACTCTCACTGAAAGGGTCTATCTTTGACCTTCTCCCCAGATCTCAGCCAATTGAATTTCTGTGTACCAGAACAAATAATAGATAGATAGTGCTTTTAGTAGATACTTAGTATGTGCTGGGCTAAGCTCTAGAAATAAGCACCAACAAAACAAATAGCCCCCCTATCAAGGAATTTTCATTCTAATTTGGAGGACAATGCATAAGAGGGAACTGGAAGGGTTGAGGGAAGATTACCAGCTGCAGATGGATGCTAGTCTACTCTCTTCTAAGAATACATTTCATAATCACTCTCAATAGCTCATTTCAATGTTTCTCTTCTTTCATTACCCACGATTCTTTCTTACACTCAATTAAAACCTCCCTCCTTGAAAACTGTACTGAAATCACCATTTAGTTTTGTCTTCTTCAATTTTCCAGGCTAAATTAATTCCAATTACTGAAAGCTCCTATTTTCATCTCCCATTCCTCCTCCTTCCTTTTATTCTACCAATCAATGCTTATTCAAGCTCTCACTCTTTCTCTTTCTCTCTGTCTCTCTCTGTCTCTCCCTCTCTCTCTCTCTCTCTCTATATATATATATATAATATATATATTTACATTCACTCCCCCATTATAATTTGTATTTGATTTATGTCTTCTTATCCCTGACTCAAATCCTCTTTGAATACATCCTAGACAGTCAATACATGTCTGTCAAATTGAACTACATTTTGCCTTATAGAAATGTAGAAATCGAGCTGCTAATTAATGAGCATGAAAAGCACTGATCCTTTTAATTATTTTTATATTTAATTACATTTTATATATTTAATTATTTTAAATTATAGATTGCTTTGTATATATTTGTTTGAATGTTTTCTCCCCAATGAGATTGCAAGCTCCTTGAGGGCAGGAAATGTCTTTGCCTCTTTCTATACTGTTTAGCACAATGTATACACAAAGTAGGTGCTTAATAAATGTTGATTAATTGATTGGCCTGAATTCAAATCCTAGTTCCCAAAACTATTTGCTATGTGACCTTGGGAAAGTCACTTAAATCTGGTCTTTAGTTTCCTCAGCTGTAAAATGAGGAAGACAATTATTTTATTGCTTGCCTCAAAGGGCAAGTGCTACACTGTATAAATGGCACCTATCATTCCTCCAAAAACTTTATTAATCTTAGAATGACTTGCTATGGGTTGATTCTGAAGTGAATTATTTTGCCAATACCAATAATTACAAGCTAGTCAGCTCAGGAACAAATGCAACCCGTTGTCTTGGTGTTCATAGAATTCATAAAAATGATAAGTAATTTGGCTGCCAGACCAAACTTGCTACATTCCTGTTATGAAATGAGGCTGCACCCTCTAACAAGGGTTAGATTTCCATTTAGCACAGTTCTACTAGAAGACTGTTCAAATGATGAGTGCTTGTCTCTGCAAGAGAAAAGGCAAATCCGTGAAGATGGGAACATTTGACATGCAAATAGGTTTTGTTTAATTAATAAGATAATAGAAAAGCAAATTAGATCTCCTCACAATTGAGAAGCTTAAGCATGAGATACACCTGGGTAAGGGTAAACTGATAAACTGCAAGTCAGAATGATTTAAATCAATGTTCAGCCTTTCATGTGCCTGATAAATTGGTAGATTCTGGGATAGTATAACGATTACAAAAAAAGCAGAAGAAATAATCCTTGCCTTCAGGGAGCTTACTTTCTAATTAAAATCTAAAGTATGATTTGTTCTTTATTAATAACTTATTTTTCCCAAAATGTGGTCCTTTTGAAATTCTTTGGAACTGCTAATTCATGAAAGCAATTATAAGTAATTATAATGATGTTTTTCGCCAAAGAACTTTTTTGGTAAACTTATTTATTAAAAGAATAATTGGTAGAGTTTAAAATGAAAAAAAAAATTCAACAAGCCAACAAGTCAACAAGCATTTACTAAATTCTTACCATGAGTCAGGCACTGTGCTAAGTGCTAAAAACAAAAACAAAAACGAAACAAATAAACAAACAAAAAATACCTTAATCCTAGCCCTTAAGGAGCTAACATTCTGATGAAGGAAAACAACAGGTGAAAGTGAGCTGAATGTCTGGGGTAGAGGAGAATGTACTTATGTGAATGTGTGGTGTAAGTGTGGTGAGCCCTGGGCCTGGAGTTAGGAAGATAGGAAACCTGGAGATAAGAAACCATAGCTCAGGTGACTCAGTATCAAGCCAGCCCCACTTCAAGTCCTCTTTCAGCGTTACATCTTCCAATGATTTGCGACTAATCCCCACACTATGATTTATCCCTGCTCACATTTAAATTTTGAAAAGTTCTTTATAAACGTACTTTATTTGATCCTCACCACAAGCCTGTAAGGTAAGTGCTATTATTGTTCCCATTTTACAGATGAGTATACTAAGACATAGAAAGGTTAAGACATTTGCCGAGGGTCACATAGTTAAATGACTAAGTCAGGATTCAAAGTCAGGTCTTCTTGATTCCAAGTCCAAAACTTTATTTACTATGCCACTCAGCTGCCTGCATATTTGTTATATGCCTCAAGCAGAATATAAGCTTCTAAAAGGTTCTACTCTTCAAATTACTATCCTCAACACTACTGTTTATTGAATTGGATTGAATTAACTTCAGTGAGCTGTACAGACTTACAGAAAGCAGTTGTATATTGCGCAAAATAATTCAGTTGCTAGTAGGCCTAGGCCTACACAATCAGAAATTTCTAGAAGCTTACCTGGAAAATGCAATGCCTAAGACAAATGATATTCAATGGGGAGTTAGAAGAGGAGGGGCCAAGAAAAGCTGACAGCTACCAGGAGGTGATGAAACATATCCTGGGCCCCTAGGAAGAAGGAAATGGGGCACAGAAGGAACTTCTTATTATTTCTAAGTTCAATTGTTACTAAGCCAGCAAAGGATTTCCAGGGCTATCAATATCTTACAAATTTCAATACCCTAGAGCAAATCCCAATTTGCTTTTCCCCTGTTAGAGCACATTCAGTAAATGTGACCACCTCTGACAAGTTTTTGAAATTATTAATTTCATTCCCCTTAATATCTCTAAGTAATTCTGTCCAGCACTTTAAGTGGGATAATAGCATACATTCACCAGAACTAAAAGAAACAGAGATAGGTAGAACCCTAATAATAGTTATTTCTACAAGATGACACCAAAACACCCCTAGCTAACATTCATATAGCACTCTGAGGTTTGCAAAGTGCTTTGCATATTATGTCTCATTTGATCCTTACAACAATGCTATCAAAAAGGTTCCATTAATATCTCCATTCTATAGATAAGGAAACTGAGTCTGAGATGTTATGTGACAAGCCCTATGTCACACAGCTAGTAAGTGTCTGAGGGAGTGTTTGAATTCAGATCATTCCTATGTCATCTATCTGCCTGATAACAGTTCACCCTCACAAGGGCTTTTTAATGTTTTAGCAATAATTATTATCAAACCAGTGGTAGTCAAAAAATTTAAAAAGAAATACTCAAGAACATTTTGAGGCATTTTAGACTATTAAGTAATGGAGAACAGAGAATCTAACAAGGCTTGAATAATTATATTAGTACCTGGATTTGTAAACATTGCAAATCATTGTCTGTTGTCCACACGCACACACACACACACACACACACACACACACCACTTCACTTAAATCAGGTAATAATATTTTCCCAAGCTCTTTTATATAGAAGAAATAATCTCATAAATTATTTTGATATAAAAAAAAACAGCCCTCATTCCCCCAACTTTTTTTGGACAATTATATGGGGATAGGGAAATGGAGAGAGAAATTGGAAACTGGCCCTACTTAAAAGTAGGCAAAGTATTTATTGGCAGACAGTGACTTTAAATTGCACATTAAACTAATCCAGGCCCATGCCTTAATAAAGGCCAGTTCTGGGAATTCTTATGGATTTTTGAGCTCATTGCTGGGACAACATCGAAAGGCAATAAATGTTCTATTACTTACACAAGCGGCTAGTTTTCAGAAAATTAGTCACCAGTGACCTTTTACCCTTTGTTTCTCTGTCCTCCTCAGTCACTGTGCCTGATCTGAATCAAATGGAAGGAACAGGCTGTGGCGAAGTTTCGCTACTCGTTGGCTAGAATCATTGCACGAGGTATAGAAATTATATTTCCAGGGATGACAAGGGGGACTTCTATTCATGCATCAGTGTAGTACTAAATTTTCTTTCTACATTTATTTGATGCTTGCAACTTGTTTCATCAAGAAAAAAAATGTTTTTGAAAATATGCTGTTAGAATAAACATAGAGAAATAAGGATAATTTTACCTACATATGAATCAAAAAATGACTGAAGTGTATTTTTTTTTAACATTGGTTCAAATCCTTCAAAATATTAGAGAAATTCATTAGACTGAGACTTAGAGATTTGACGGTGGAAGAGGACTTGAGAGGGGGAGGAGAAGAGGCTCAGGGGGGAGAGCAGCAATGTTATTTGGAGACCAGTGCTTTGGTAGAATTATATTGATTAGTTTTCCAGTTAGCAGTGAGACCTCCTTCTGACCCTATTTTCAGGGTCACTAGATCATAATATGATTGCACTAAGAGACTGGTGTACCTCCTGGTGTACCATATTGCTTTCTGAGGAAAAGTGTGGACCTGAAAATCACCATTTAGAGATCTCCCCCAGTCCCAAACCCCTTGGCTGGACTCTACCTAACAAATGCATGTATAAATTGCATATACAATGTAATAACACATGTGGCGATGGACACAAGATAAGATAGAAAAATGGTTCCAACCTTTTGCAACAAGTCTGCTTTAGAAATTGAATCTCAGCTAACATCATTCCATCTGAATCAGAAAAATAAATGAAAATATCTGCCAGACAAGTGGAGCTAGGCTGAGAACTGCTGGTGGTGGGGAGAAAAGGAAGCTGTTGCTTTTGAATTAAACTTTAGTTATGGCACATGGTAAAAAAGGCAATGTTAAGAATATTCAGAGATACACTAATGAATTAAACAGACCTGACCTAAAAATATATTTACAACTCAAAATAACCACACATACTAAACAGCAAATCAGTTATCTGTCTATGTGGTTTTATCTCTTAGAAAGAATAAATAAATATGAATGCCCACAAAGAACACCTAGGGGATGTGTTTATCTAGATGTCAGCTTGTTGTAATTAGAAACTTTTTTTTTAATCTGAGTAAGGCTGCAGCTATATAACACCCAGATTTCTAGAAAATTCTATGGAGGAGAAAATCAGTTAACTCAGTGAAAATTTTCCACCAGTCTAATTATTTGGCATCATAGAGACAAAATAAAAGGACAATTGACTGCATTCTTCACTCTTCAAACAACCTGGCATTGTGTCTACCGTATCTGATATGATGCGATTGTGCTGCTATTGTCCATTGATATAAATAATTAAAGAAGAATACTAGAAAGGGATGATGGGGCAAGGTAGAAACTCCATTTGGTAGCTATGTAACGTCTGTTGAAAGATTTTTTTTTCTCTGCTTATAAATCTACATGCTACTGGGATACCATGATAATGATAACATGCATTTATATACAGCTTTTGTTGTTGAGTCTTTTCTGTCAAGTCTAATTCTTCATGATCACATTTCAGTATTTTCTTGGCAAAGACACTGGAGCGGTTTGCCATTTCTTTTTCCGACTCTTTTTACAGGTGAGGAAACTGAGGCAAATGGAGTTAAGTGACTTACTCAGATTCACATGGCTACTAAGTTTCTGAGGTCTGATTTGAAAACATGAAGATGAGTTTTCCTGATTCCAAGCCCAGTACTCTATCCACTGCACAACCTAGCTGCCCCATATACAATGTTAGGGTTTGCAAAATAATTTACAAATATTATTTTTTTTAATCTTCACAACAAGGTTGTTTCTCCACAGCAGAAACTCCAACTGGAAGGAAATCTAATATTCCCTCTCTTAACAACTACCTGAATATTCTTCTGACTGAGGCCTTAATTTCACTCAGAAGATCCAAATTCTTCAAGAAAATAATTTATCTTTCTAAAATAGTCACAACCTCCCTGAAAGCCCTTTAGAAATAAACCTACTCCTTTACCATACAGTAGCTGCTTATGGATGGGGCTGTCATGCCCTCTATTCCCTTTACATGGCATGTTCAACAGATCCGTGATATTGTCCTTGATGGGAAGGTAGAGGGAAAATTATTTCATTCTTTCCTTCTTGTTCATAAGTGGCTCACAGAAGAGATGATAATGCTAGCCAAGAAATTACATAAGAAATCTGTGAAAAGTCCACAGCTGATAGTCATTGTAAAAGGTAGAACATTAGAGTAGAAGAGCTGGACTTAGAGTCAGAATTCCAGTCCAAGTCTACTATATATGATTTGACAAATCTCTTGAAAGTCAGGTTTTTCATCTACAAAAATAGGATAATAACATTAACATAATTGATAAAGGTGTTGTTCTTGGCTTGGCTAATTTATATTTCTGTGGCTGCGTCATAGAAAATTACAATCTCCAAAGAATTAAAAATAAGTAATAACAAGAGGGCAAAGACGAGGCCCATGGTGAATGTGTGCAAGAGGTGATACATAAGAAATAAAGAACTACAAAGAAGAATCAGAGTAAAAAATGCCATCCAAGACATAGATGATTGAAAAAGAAAAGTGACTGATCATGTAAAGAAAAGGAGGGATAATAAAGGACAATATGTGTGCTCCATTGGCTTCCTGGCTAATTCCTAAAAATAATGAAGAAAGTCCCCAGAGCATGTCAGGTGGATGCCTTGTGGCCAGCTTATAGCGGGGCATGAATGAGAGTCAAACAGGATAGGCAGGCATGAGTGATCAGGATCTGTGTTTCGGGAGGGAACACCCATAGTCATGAATCACAATTTGAATGATTGTTCTGAGAAAAGTTTTGTTATAAAGATCAGATGAAATAATGCACACAAAGATGCTATTCTACAGTTAAAAAATGCATATGCTACCATGCCTCCTCTGTGTCCATCTCTCAGAGAACATCAGGTGACTTAATTTTACATTTAACTTCTTATTTAATTAGTCTGTCATTGAGTTTAACTATTGTATGTGGTACCAACAAGCATTTCTATTTGATTTGTGAAGGTCTGGGGCTGAAGCATATCTTTGAGGTTAGTAGACAGCTCTGAGATTCATGCCTTCACACATCCTTGAGATGGGTAATGCTACTCTCATGTTTTCTTTTATGTGGGTTCACAGAATACAGTCATCATTTTTTAGAAACTCTAGGATGACGGTATTATGAACTGTTTATCATTCCATCCATGTACCCAACACCCTCATTCATTTACTCTCTTTCTCATATCCTTATTCAATACTGCAAAAACTTGATTGGCATACAAAACAAAAACAAAAACAAAAACAAAAACAAAAACAAAAACAAAAACAAAAACAAAAACCTAGAACCTGTTTAACAGTCTCACTCCAGTCATTTAATGATGGAAAATCAGGTAGTATTGAATGCTACCAAATCTGACTCATTGTGGCATAGAATTACCTTAGAAGTATCATATCCTTCCCCTGGCAGCTGAATTTGCCTACCACAAAATTAACCTGAGAGTTTAGATATTTTCATTCCTCTCTTGACCTTACTTTATTCTGCATCATTGTTTGGTTGGAATGATAGCCAGGTTTTATTGTAAAAGACCCTGCATGTTGGCTTACATAGCAGAAACTCAAGCAGGGTTTGCCTAGCGAGTTTTGTACGTGGAAGATGCTAATCTGGATAAGTGAGCCCAGAAGATTTTACAGCTTAGATTCATAACCATAAAATTTCTGTGTAACAGAAATATGCCCAAATCACAGCAAATAACCTTTTTTCACCACTTCTTTGGACCAGACTTGGAATTTCCTTGTTGAAGAGTGAGAGATTTTTTTGCCAAAGAAGATCAGCACCTATTCTGCAACTTAGAGAGTCTTAGGGAGTTGTCTGGAGGAGCCAAGAGTTTAAATGGCTTGCTCAAGCTACCATAGCAAGAAAACTTACTTTATTACACTTTGGAATACATCAGTAAAAGGGTTTTTTTTCTTTTAAAAAATATCTATACTGTTTCACAAGCCCAAGCAGGGAGAAGCATCAGTTGGCAAGTTAAAATTCCATTTCTATGTGACAAATGAACTTCTGAATATGAGCTATTTCCCATAGGTTCTTAAAGTATACAGAAAATCATAATCATATTTGGTTCACAAGGGCCCAGGCACCAGTTTAGAGGCAGCTTGTTTCAGAGGAAAAGTCATTGGCCTCCAGGGTCCGTGACAGGATTACTTTTCCTAAGAACTAGGGGTTAAATGTGACTGCCGATTTAACACTGAAATGGAGGTCTATTCTAAAATTAATTTTCTCATGTCAAAAAAGGGAAATATTCTGCTGCTCCTCTTTGCTACCACAAGGTGAGCATATAGCCAGTATCTAGCAGAGGAAGGAATTGAACCCAGGTCTTCTTTGCCCCTCCATTTATGATTCAGCAGTGCCCCTCTTTACCAATTTTGCTCTTGAATGCTGAGTATCACAACCGATTTCTCAAAGATTTGGGAATGTAATAACTCATCCCAAGTCACCCAGTATAAGATAAATTTTAGTTTTGACTCTGCTTCAAATTGGCTATGTGATTTCTGAAATATTGCTTAACTTCTCTGTGTCTTCATTTCTCCATATGTAACATAATGTCCATGCTACCTTTGACTTCACACAGAAGAGAATTTTGTCAAGGTAGTAAGAACAAAACTGGATTCTGACTTCAATAGTTCTAAAGTTTCATGATTTCATCAGTTTGGCCTTTACCTCAAGTGATTGTGATCATAGCCCCTCCACGGTCTAATAGACATTCTGAGCCCCATAGAAATGGTCAGAAGGGACCTTAAAGGACATCTATCTAGATCAAACCCTTAATTTTATGGAAGAGGAAACTGGGGCCCAGAAAAGTACAGTTACTTCAAAAAAATAGTAAGCCAGGATTTGAACTCAGGCAGGTTTTGTGACTAAGTTTGTCATACTTTCCGCTGTCCTACTTCATGCTTCTTTATCAATCATAGTGGACAAAAAATTCCTGACTGGTCCCAGATTTCTAATGATGTATGTCCAGAATAAAATAAGCTGTCGTTTAGATGACAAACATGTCCATCTATTGCTAGACCCACACTTCAGCTTTTTACAGCTTTGCAGCATCATTTAGGGCTTGTGGTCACTGTAAAATCCTTAATGAACCCAAGGGTCAAAACCATGCCATCAGGAGATGTCAGAATTGGAATTGGATGCAAGGATATCTTTTGAAATCTTCTGAAATAAAACAAACAGATGGAATGAAAGTCATGAAAATACTCCAAACTCTTACACATTCTGAGATCTTTTTATACATAGTAGAAGAAATTTAGTTATTTTTTTCCTTGTGATTATATTAGGAAATCATTTCAACTTCTGCCTTTGTATGTGTTATGAGGAGCTATCCTCCACATGTAGCATGGGAATGTCATTAAGTAGTTCCAAGGGAGGTAGAATGGACATCTCTAGCCTCTTCTTACCCAACTCTTCTCCAAAGGAGACTTTAATTCCTGCCAGAAAAGGAAGCTAGAGATTAGAGCAAGATGTTTAAGGAGAGTACTAGGCTTGATTTATAACTATTTGTTCCCTTAAATATTATTAGTTTAGAGAATATGTTTTTTAGGTTCAATCTAACTTCTGGTTGTGGTTCATTAATTGGGAGGAAAAGCAGGATCCTATGCTTAATATCCAAGTCTAGGCTCCCTTTGCACCAAATATTAGTTCCACAATGAACACACATAATAGGTAGCTGAGGAACCCATTTATCCAAGTTAATAGCAAAAATCAAACAGACAAAAACAGCCCTGAGAAAATGTATGTATAGGAGACTATATACCAGATAATACAGAATGAAGAAGCCCTCCCATTGGAAATGAGGGAATTCAGGTCAATTGAGAGAGACCTAGATTTAACTTAATGGAAAGTTCCCCAAAGTCATTAATATAACAAACTGGGGACAGGAAAATGTTGGAGACTTCCAGCTCTCTCATGTCTTCTTGCTTCTTCCCTAAGTCTTCCTTCAGCACTCTGAAGTGAAGCTGGTACCTTCTATCTTCTCTTTTCAAACTGCAATCCAATAATACTTGAAGTAACTGCAGAATCTGATGAGACTCAGTGACTTAAATCAGGACCAAAGATTTGAAGATACTGCTGACTCTACCCCACCTCTTATGCAGGCTTAGGACAATGCTTTCCATCAGTAAAGATAGAGTCATATATTAATGGGCTTTGGGACTCAGGTTACATAGATATTTTTTATGGACAGTGTGGTATAGTGGAGAAACCACTGGACCTAGACCATAAGACAATTACTTATGTTCAAGTCCAGTCTTTACAGTTTCTAATATCTACCGGATGCATGATGTTAGTCAAAGATTCCATCCCTTTGAGCCTCAATTTAGGCTCACCTACAAAACATGGGTGATAATATTGTAGTATCTACCAGGCAGGGTTGTCATGAAGGAAGCACCTTGTAAACCATCAGGTGTTGGTTAGGTTAATGTACACTGGCTTAGTTCAGTACATAGTAGAACATAGTAGCACATTTTAATGAATTGTAATGAAATGCAGAGCTGTCTACAGATTCCCATTAGCTAAAAATTTGTTAGCCAGAACTTGATAATACCCAATTTTAAACATACTCAGAATCTGCCTCTGAAGAGCAAGGACATGAAGGTTAGTGAACCTGAAAAATGCTTGTGTGCCTGCCTCCATTTACAGTAATACTGTGCAGATGTGATGTTGCGAGTTGAAAAGTCGAAAAAGTAGGATTCTGATACTCTGGAGCATATTCTGTCTGTCCTCTTGAAACTAGGCTTCCTTCCACTTGAGAAAAAAAGATAATAGAAAAGAATCTAATTACTCCCTGACCATGTATCTCCTCCAACTCCTGGTCAACTCAAAGATAAAGTATGAGAACTCTCTTATGACTAGACCCAAGACCATGTAAATATGAATATAAAAAAATTCTTGTGGTAATGGCAATACTTCCAAATCTTTTCCTGATTAACCTCACCTGCCATAGCTTATATTGTACTAACATGGTCTTCAGAAACTCAAGGTCATCTCCAGTTCACAATGTGCCATCAAAGAAAGATTTTAGTGGTGAGAAACTTGATGAAATTATCAAAGTGAAGGTTAGTCGACTTTAGAGTTTAGAAATCACTTTCACCCAATAACTCTGTGAGGTAAATAGTGAAATAATGTTTATCTTTATTTTCCAGAATTGGAGATGGAAGCCCATAAAAGTAAAGTGACTTGCCTCAGGTCACTCAGCTAGAAAATGCAGAACCAAGACCTGAATTGAGGTCTTCTGAGTCTAAGTCTGGGATCTGTCCTATTTTTCTCATTGCATTCCTATTATGTAACAGTACATCTAATAGAAAAAAGGCACTCCCGATAAAATGCATTTTTCATATCTAGCTTAAAAATGTTATATCAACAAATATTTTGCAAACATCCTTTAAACCTAATAGCAACTATATTCAATGTCTTATTAGTCATATTTAAGGGAAGAATCTTTAAATGAATTTTTTTGTACATCAATGCCTTAACTATAAGGCAATATGGAATAGTGGATAGAGTGCTGCATTTGGAGTAAGAAAGCCCAGCCTCTGACAGTGGCTATGTGACCTCAAACAAGATATTTAAATTCTCAGGGCCTCTGTATTCTTTTACATAAAGTGAAGAAGTTTGACTTAATGATCTCTAAGGTCCTTTCCATCTCTAAATCTATCATAATGTCCCCAAATGTAAATTACTTTAATTATTACATATCCTAAGAGAAGGGAACAGTAGTGTGATTAATCCAAAAATTAGCTTTATTTGACTTTAGCCTTTATTTTTATATGATTTTTTTTACAATGACATATTTCTGATTTAAGTTTCTTTTTTTAACCCTGGGGAGGTAGAGGGTTCCAGAATTGTGGTTTCATCAATATAAGGAATCCCTAGTGTTGATCCTCCCTAAACAGATACAAGTTGGCAACTGATTTATAATTGTAAAATTTTGTTTGAGGGGTACAGAGAGATTAAGTGGCTGGTCTATGCTTGTACATCTGTGTATTTCTGGCAGGACTTGAACCCATATTTTCTTGAATCAAAAAGTAGGTGTCTACCTCATATTTCACATTGTCTGTCTAAATTAATTTATAAAGGTAAAGTTATTTTAAGCTGATAGACATGGAGACAGTACCTCCTAATTAATGACTGGTAAAGTGGCTTTACTTCATGCAGCCTCCTGATGCCTTGACGGTAAATGAGTTTTCTACCCATGGATCAATCAGTCAGTCAGTAAACATTTATTAAGCTCTTCCTCTATGCCAGGCACTGTGCTAAGTTCTGGGGATATAAAGAAAAGCAAAAGACAGTCCCTGCCTTTGAGGAGCTCACAATCAAATGGGGGAAAAACATGTAAACAACTATGTACAAACAAGGGTACAAGATAAATAAGAAATGCAGAATAAGTAGAAAATGATCAACAGAGAGAAAGCACTAGATTTAAAAGGGATCGCTGTGGGGTGGGGGCACTACTAAGTGGTGCAGTGGATAGAGCACCAGCCCTGGAGTCAGGAGGACCTGAGTTCAAATCTGGCCTCAGACACATAACACTCACTAGCTGTGAGACTCTGGACAAATCACTTAACCTCAATTACCACAAAAAAAAAAAAAGGGAGATCAGGAAAGGCTTCTTGTAGAAGGAGATATTTTAGCTAACATTTAAAGGGAACCAACCAAACAAGCTAGGAAGGTGGAGATGAAGAAGGGGAGCATTCCAAGCATTGGGGACAGCCAGTGAAAATTCCCTGAGTTAGGAAACAGAGAGTCAGAGGAAAAATACGGAAGCCTGTATCACTGGATCAAAGAATACAAGGTCTGTGCGGGGTGAGGGATGAGGGGTGTAAGGTGTAAGAAGATGGGAAAGGTGAAAGGGGAAGAATATTAAAGGCTTTGAATGCCAAACAGAAGATTTTGTATTTTATCCTGGAGGTCACAAGAAGCCTCTGCAGTTTATTGAGTGCGTGTGAGGAGGAGGAGGGGATGTAACATAGTCAGATTTATATTTTGTGAAAAACATTTTGAGTAGAGGATGGGCTGGATTGAGGAGAGAACCGTGGCAAGCAGACCAACCAACAGGTTATTGCAAGAATCCAGGTGTGAGGTGACAAGGGCCTGTTCCAGGCTAGTCGCAGTGTCAGAGAAGGGAATATTCATCTGCTTCTATATCTTCTTACGCTATCTCATGCAGTGCAACATAACCAGAGCATCTACTACTAATACTAACAACTTGCTACTTTCAGTAAGTCATCTCAAGTCAACAAACATCATTAAGCACTTAGTATTTGCCAGTGACTATGCAAAGTACTGAAGAAACAAGAAAATAAAAAAAAATTCATTGACCTCAATAGCTTACAACCTATTTTTTTTTTAAAGCAACAACATGTAATCATCTGATCTCTCAATAATTCTCCCTGGGGATACTTAGACTTAAGTTTAAGATTGGTGGGGGTAGAAAAAAGGAGGGAGCTCCTCCTACCCCAGCCAATCATGGGGAAGGACCTAACTCCATCACCAAAGAAAGCTCCATCAACCTCAAGGGATAGCAACCTGAAATTTCAGGCATAAGAGCTCTGGAGTTTAAAGTTTATATCTTAAAGTTGAAAGAATATGTCTTTTCAATTCAACTTTATTTCAGTGGCATTACTGTCAGAGGAACTATGAATTCTAATATAGTTTCCTTTTTTGGCATCATTAAAAATTAGCACAGTGGTTGAATCTTTATAAAATTACACTAGGATTGAAAATTTCCGCAAACCATCCAAAGTTCATTTACTATGGTTTTCAATAATATGTATTTTTGTTTCAAAAAAACTTTTTTTTAAATACATGTGTTTAAAAGCAGTTCCCACACTGGCTGTTAACTATAAGATCATGTCTTTATTATCACTATAGATTTTTGAAAGTCAGAGAAGTTCAAAATATTACATGTCTATTTTATTAACAGGCAATTTATGACAAGACTGCCCTCCAGGATTGTGCTAATGCTTCAATCACCCCAGTGACCCAAGCCCTTTGCTGTATTCTGACCTGCTATTATTTTTCATAAGTCAGGAAACATTTTCCATATGTTGGGCAGAATTATCCAAAGGGAGTCTGCAGCTGTAACACTAGTACTTGATAATGTTTTCACTGCCTGGAACAGAGATCCTTCTTAGTGATGGTACCCATCAGAAAGATCATAACAAAGCTTGTTTGGCACACCATTGTTCTCTTTTTGTGTGTTAGGCTGTCCCCGAAGAACAAAATTGTTTCACAGTTTTTATTAAAATTTACTCTAAATGGACAGCTGAGAAAATAAACGGAGAAGGCTGTGTATATCTTATTTACTGTCATCATAGAAAAAGTATCTGTCCTGGAACAGTCTAACATAACCTAACAGCCAAGACTAACTTAACAGAAATAAGCAGAGACATTAGAAAGGTTGAAGGCCACTAAAGTTCATTACTTTCAAGAAGCTTAAAAGGTGACAAGGAAGGAGGAAAGAAAGGTGGGGGCAGTGTCAAAATGAGAAAGTTATTAGGAGATTGGGTGAGCAGGAAGTCTGTGTAAAGAAAATCAAGATACAATAAGCATCAGGAATGTCAAAAGTTCAAAAAATAAAATGAAGTATGGCAGCTGGGATAGAAATATTTGGCATGAAAACCATCATTCCATAGCTTCCAGCTTGGCTTTCTTCATATTTGTTCAAATGAAGGGACTTCTTTAAAGCCATTAGCAGGAACTACTGTTATTCAAATGAGTCAGTGTTGTTTGAATAGTTGGTTATTCTTGACACTGAAAGATCCTTGATTTACTCCTTCCATTGACCCAGATCAAAACCTTTCCAAACCTTGTTACGTAAGCTTGTAAGACAGACAGAAAAAGAGGGTTGACTTGGATTTAGGAAATCTGGATTCAGATCCTAGCTCTGTCACTTCTACCTTGGGGACATTAGGCAAACATTTAATATTTTGGGCTGCAGTTTCCTCTACTGTAACAAAAAAATGGTTGTATTTCTTCCAATTAGACTTTCCATTTTTATTCAAAGTATAGAAATGGTTGGGCACTTTAAATGTTCAATTCTCATTTGTCTTAAATGTTACTTTGTACAGTTAAGTTTGAGACAGTTGAGAATTCTGTCCAAAGAAGTAACTCATGCCTCATTTATTGAATCTTTTGCTTTAGAAAACAGTCTTACAATTCACTCACAATTACTGCCACAAAACTAATGAGTTGGCAAAAATTTCAATAAATTTATTGGCCAGAGGTTAAAGTTGAGAATATGAGGTATTTTTTCATGCACTGAAAGTTTTCTTTTTCTTTGTTCATAAATGAACTTTATACTAAATAGCATCAAGACTGAGTCCTAGTTCATAATATAATGTTGTCACATTAAAATTCTTGCTATTTGGGAGAATTCTTTCTACTGGACAGAAGTAACTATTGGAGAAACTATTTCACTTTGAGACTCTATTTTTATTGGAATTTATATAGTACTGACTTCTGAATTTCACATTCCTCAAAAGTATTGTGACTTTATATTGCATTTTTATAGAGTACTAAAAATTTTGAACTTTAGTTACAACTTGTCATGCTAAACAGTTAAAAGATTCAGGATCCATTAATATTGTAAGACTCCCCCCACCCTCTCTGCAACACGCATATCTTACTTTTTTAACATAAGGAAACCTTTACAAAAATATAAGTTGCATTTAGTGTTTGAAAATTGTAATTTTTCATCCAATTAAGAGCTCGTGAACTGAAAAAAAAATGGAGAGGTTGCACTACACAGTCACTAAGATTTCTTCTAGGCTTAAATATAGGACTCCATGACTTTATATAGTTCTTGATGATACTGTCTAATAAATTGTCCATAGAAAAATTCCCTAAATCTGAAAGATTGCCTCCTATAGTTTTAGTAGCTCTAGGGAACCAATATACCTTTTGATCTGACAATCCTGTTCTTTATTATCCTGAAAAAATGATCCACTTCCTTTATCTGGTTGTATATATCCTAAGTACTGTCTGCTACACCATTTCTTGGAAACAAGTGTCAGTAGTGACATGCAGCAACCTGTCTGTGTAATTATTTCCATTGTCCATTTGCTCATTTGTAACTGTATTAATGCTGAGATTATGATGTCCAATGATTTACAGTTGCCTATCATCACATGGAGCCTATTGGTGTTAAAAGGATGAACTTTTATAGAGCTGAGCAGTTGGGAATTATTAAAAGTACGTCATAATTTCTTAAATGCATCAGGCACAAATTCCCCTTCTTGCTAAATTCCAGGCTCTTTCTCTTGTCCATCTGCTACTTTTGTTCGAGGCACACGTGTTCATGAACTAATTCACAGGGCTATCTATCCAGCTATATGTCAAAATCTGGGCAATGTGGTTTTTTCTAACCTAATTTACTTTTCCAATGTGGATGCTTAGAATGATCGTTTTTGCATTACTGTGGATTCCATTGAGGAGGTTTCATAGTGTTCTGAGACTCTGAGGCTCAATGCAATTAGTGAGATATCATCTGGGAATAAGAGCATTTGGAAAATTTCATGATCAATAGGAAATACATCTTTTCTTTAGACTTTATACAAGACATCTTCTGGAACAGTAATATTATATGAAAAACAGACATTTTCTTTTGGAATATTTTGATTCATAGCAAATATTTTACACTAAAGTTTCAGTCTGATTTCTCTTGATGTTATTATCTCAAAGGTTATACCAATGGAACACAAACTATGGGCATTTAGAAGGTCATATGCTTAAAGATATGAGTCCTTTGGGATCATCCAGTACAACCACCTCATTTTAGAGGTAGGGAAACCTAGACTAGAGAGGGTAAGTGACTTTCCCCGAGGTGACAAGAATATGGCAGTCAGGATTAGAAACCATATCTTCTGATTTCAAATCCAACATTACCCTGAGCCACACTGCTTTCCTTCTAAATCTTGAAAGACTTTCAGTATAGACTTGAAAACCTATTGGTTGGTCTATTATCTGAAAATCAGTCAAGGAAAGTTTGAAGAAGTGTGTCACCCAGTTGGCTTCAGAGTGATTAATATTTTTATCCACAACAACACCATAAGAAAGTTTAGTAAGTCATAAGGATTGCAATGCTATACTGGAAGACAGAATACTCTCTTTGACAAAAACAAAACAAAACAAAACAAAACAAAACAAAAGCTGTCCATAGAGGTATTTTGGTATTGCAGTTATTACACAGTATACAATGTAATAAGGTAGTCCCTACACATAGCAGGAGTTCTTAAGCTAGGGTCTATGTATCACCAAGAGGTCTTTGGATAGATTTCAGGGGGTTCATGAACTTAGGAAGGAAAAAAATCATCTTTATTAAAACTAAAATACATTTAGTTTTTAAAGTAAGCACCAAAACATCATTCTAAGAAAGGGTATATAGGTTTTACCTGATTGCTGAAGTGTCCATAACATAAAAAAGGTTAATAACATCTGCTCCGTAGGCACATCTATCATGAATTCTTGCATATGGCTCTTGTAACTTTCCTTAAAATAAAGAGGAAAATAATAAATAATTTATGAGATAAAATGACAGATAATATGATATTCTTTAAATAAATAAATGATACATGCAAGCATACTTGCTTACATATTCATAAGTACATTCATCAATACATGTCTGATTATGTAAAGTATATTTGCACATATATGTGTATGTGTGTATATATAGTATGTTTATATTGTATGTATGTATGTATGTAACCCTGACTCACCCCCCTCCCAGAGATGCCATCACCATAAATGGGAGGACAACCAGCTAGAGTGTGCTCAGGTCACATAGGAAAGGATCAGGTTATTGAGATTTTTGGTGGCTTGAAAGGACTTCTATTTGCAAGAGAAGCCACACAGCCAAGATGGAGAAGCAGGAAAACAGGCTTTAGCCCACTTCTGCTAAGATGGCAGGGAAAGAAATTAGGGAGAAGCCTCCTGCAAAAGAAGGCAAGGGAACAAGAATTTGCTCAGACCAGGGGTCACAAGTTAAGTGCTTACCTGAAAGAGGAAAGAAAGGTGCTTGTGTTTGCCAGTAAGTAGATGGGAGGAGAGAACAAATTGCTGACCCATTTTCTTCTTAGTTGCCCATCTGACTAGTGAGGAGGAGTAGGCATATATGTGTGTGTTTACCTTTTTAGGGTGAGTTAATCCCCTTTGGTCATGAACCTTATTTCAATTTTATATACCTTGGGTTTAAAGCTATTGCTATTAAAGTATATGGCCATTTACCGTTATTTTAGTCCAAGCCTATAAGTTCATGGGTTGAGATCAAGAGAGGGAAAGTTAACCCAAAAGAGAGATGAGATTTTTCCCAGATGAGTTTGATGTAAAATTTAGTAGAGGATGAAGATGATGATGATGATGATGTGATGATGATGATAATTGAAAAAGAGATACCCCAGAACTTGTTTACACCTGACTTCTGTTTCAACCCAGAGAAAGATTTGAGAAAGAATGGAACCAATTTTAGCATAATGTGGAAGTCCATATTTTTGTTCAGGTAGACATTTACTCTACACGCAACATCTAGTCAAGTCCACCTAGCAATATATTTGTGTGTATAGATACATAGAGATATAGGAGCATATAGAAATACGTATATAGGGATGTGTATATGCATATATTAACATATGCATCCATATGCATGTGTGTGTCAATGTATAAATTTACATATATGAACATATTCATATATAAAGGAAATATACAGAGAAACTTTGACGTATAGGGTTATAGAAACTGAGAAATAATAGCTTACAATTGCTATAGAAAGAATATATTCTCAAATAAATGAAAATTAAGATATAGCATTCCACATATTTGAATTTCTACATATCAGTTATTCTTGATACTGATTTTAATTTTGTTTACTATTAAATGAGACCTCCAATAACAACTAACATCTTGTATTGTATATCAAACTAGCATTTCTTTATCTTCTCTCTCCTTTGGTTGTTACTTAATTCTTACTACGATAAATGCAGGTGATGGAAGATGTAGTTATTGTCCAAAGATTATATAAACTAAGTATAATCTTAAGTTAGAAATGGTTCTCAGGATTATTCTAGGTTAAAGTATAAATTTGATTGGTAAAACATATTCCTGAATAGTTTGCCAAGCTGTTCCACGTAAAAATAAATGTTAACCTTAGGGATTGGATTCAGATTTTAACAGTGGTTGAAGCTTACTGAATATAAATTATGGGTGGCAAGTGTTTAACATCACAGCTAATGAACAAAAAAAACTAATTAATTGAAGATTTTTTTAAAATTTAGATATTACTATAATATGTCCTCAAATCAAAGAATCTCTGCTTATTAACAATGGCAGAATCTGATCCATATATGAAAACTGAACCTTGTATGAAGAGACCCCAAGTAGGAAAGTATATTACTGTACCTAGAAGGTATTTTCCAGTGTATAGCAGAAAGCTCATAAAGCTTTGAAAATTTTGTTTTCAATCCAGGAGATCTTCTGAATTAAACGCCAACTCAGTCTCCTGTGCTGATTTCTCTAAATTGGTTTTCTCTTCTCCTAGTTCCTTCTTTTTACATGGCAGTACTACTCAATTTCTTTGATGATATTTTACGCTGTTATTATCCCTTTTACCACATTTGTTTGCTCAGCAAGGATTTAACCCACATACGCATGTATGCATATACATTTATATGTGTATATACATATTATACATATATACATACATTTATATATGCATATCTGTATACATACATATATGTGTGTATACATATATACATATATATATATAAATACACACACACACACACACACACACACACATATATATATATAAAATATGTGCTCTGATCTCATTTCCTCAAATCACATTCATCAAAATATGGCAAAGTGAGGAGAACATGAGACTCCAATCAGAAGAGAGAAGGCAGAGAACCCGGGCTCAAATCACACTTCTGAGAGTTACTACCTGCTTGACTTGGATCAAATCACTTCTCCTCCCTGGGCCTGAATTTCCTCATCTGTAAAATCAGGAAACTGAGCTAGATGGTCTCTAATATCCCTCTAGGTTTAGTTCTATTATCCTATGAATCTCAGTACTGACTGACACTTACTAGGTATGTGATCCTGGGCACTTCTGGTCTCTGATCCTAAGCTTCCCTAATTGTAAAAGTATAATACTTTCTCAACCTACCTAACAATATGGTCATGAAAAATTGGCTACGTTGACTTTGAAACACTGCATAAATGCAAGCTTTAATTAGGAATAGACAGAGTCAACAAATTCTCCCTATGTCCTAGCCCTAAATCACTTTGGGTACAAGTTGAATTCATTCACTCAATTTGCTTATGTAAAGGACAAGGAGAAAGGTAAGGAGGGATGGAGACCAGGGAGAGAAGGCTACTGAATTAGCTCAGATGATAGCTCTTCATTGTCATTCACATGGCCTCCAGTATTGCATCTGTTTCATCCTTGATTTTATGAAGCTTCCTTGTTGCCTCCTTTCTTCAATATGTTTATTTTTAATAGATGTAATTTATCTTATGAGCTTCAATATGGCATAGTAGATAGGGAATTGGCCTGAGAGTCTAGATGGCATGGATCCAAGTCCTACCTCGGAGACATACTAGAGAAGTCCCATGACCTCTCAGTGTTCCAAGCAAAACTGTAAGACTAGAAGTTATGACTAGCTATATATGTGTAAACAGGTACACCAGTTGTATTTACTCTATAAAACAATACTTATAGTCATTTTATTACACAAACCAAATTTAATTGACCACCATGTTGGAGATGGAGAAAGAATCATCCTTTTGAGGACTTTGGCAAACACCTGGAATGATTTTTCCCCCTTCCTCAAGAGGAGGGATAGGAGATATTTGCTTAGTTAAGGGATGCACATCTTATGTCAGTAACTGGAGATCATTTGTCCTGCCCAGTTCCTCCAGCTGTTATCTCTCTTGGCCTTTTAACTCAAAAAATACACATGGTGGTTTAAGTTTATTGGAGATTCAGCATTTCAACAATATTTACATAAACATTTTAATAGACATCTATAAAAATAATATCTGGACCAATGAAAACTAAACATGTTTTCTAGAGTTAAAATTATTTGCACCCTTCATGGAAATGAATTTTTCAAGAGACAGTGGAAGGCATTTTTCATAGTTCTCTCCGAAGGAAATAAGATGAATAAATAAAATAGTTTTGGAGACTTTCTAAGGAACAGGGCTAAAGTCAATGCCTTTTACTTGGGCACATCCTCAAATATGATGTTGGGGCCAATCTTTAGTGCAGCAAGGATTGCTTTATATATACGCACACATATAATATATGTATATATACATATATATGTATAACTTAAAAACTATATTTTTACTTGAAGACAAGTAATGCTCACTGGAAAAGAGATTGGGGGAAACATTAAGTGCATGTAAAAGACATTGAACATATTTTGTGGAATGCATATATGTAAATTATAATATATATGTATACATGCATGTCTGAGAACTTGCTCAGGGGACACACTTTTAAAAGTTTCTTTTTTTTTTAAGAAAATGTCTTTGCTTAAAAAATATTCATTGAAGAAGTACTATTGAAATAAATGACATTCATTTTTTCATAACATTTAGATCATACCATAATTTTAGGAGTTGGACTCTCACATCTGCCCCTTTATTTCTGTTCCCACATCCACCATTGTCATTCAGATGTTCTTTTCAACTCAATGGACTACAGCAACAGCTTCTCAATATTTCTCCCTAATTCCAATCAATCCTACATGCCAATGCTTGAGTTCTTGCATTGCTCAAAGAATTTGGCCCAACAATCTAAATTGGAAGGATAATTAGGGTAGATATAGAATGCCAATGCCAGTTGTCCAGATTATGACAAGTAGTTGAACTGAAAATTCATAGAGCTTGTCCCTGAGCACATGTATCTATATTTGGGGCAGACACTTTCAACTGACAATGCACTAGTACAGAACTGAATAGAGAGAATGGGTTACCTTTGAATAATTGCAGAGATCTTCTAATTATTCTAAGTTTCTGCCTGAAACAAGGGGCCAGATTTTTACAGTAATATTTTTTCATGTATTGTTGTTTATATTTGAGCCATAAAATGTTACTGCTCTTGAAGAATTAAAAATTCTTCAATTCAATTCAATCCAATAAGCATTTAAGTATGCCTTATGTGACAGGCATTATGCCAGATTTTACAGGTATAGAGACAAAATCAAACAATCTCTGCCTTCAAGGATCTTACATCCTACACTAGGAAAACAACATGAACATAGGTAAGAAAAGATAAAATGTATAAAATTGATATAGCATAATTTTGTTGGAGCAGGGAGGATGGGGGGGAGAGGAGAAATAAAGATAAGGGGGAAATTAGAAAAATCTTCTTGTGGGAACTGGCAATTAAGCTGTTCCCTGAAGGGAATTAGGAATACCAAAGGGTTAAGGTGAAGGCAAAGAACATTCTAGGTATAGCAGATGAGCTGTACAAAGGCATAGAGGTGGAAGATAGAATAGTGAGTTCAGGAAATAACAAGGAGAAAGATTTAACTGGGACACAGTGTATGACAGGAAGTGTAATTAATTATACTGGAGAGATAAAGAGAAGATGGATTTTAAAGGACTTAAAACTTTCAAACAGTGGGATTTGTATTTTATCTTAGAGTCAATGGGGAATCACTAACGATTCTAGAGTAAGGGAGTAATATCCAACACATATGTTGGAAATATAAGCTTTGAAGCTATATGGGGGATGAATAGGAGAGATACAAGTGAAAGCAATTATAATTCGATTTCAACGGTATGGGCAGAGAATGTTGAAAACCACAATTGTGGTTTTCTCCATGTGAGTGGATAAAAAAAAAAGATAGATATGAGAAATGTTGTTAAGATAGAATCAACAGAATATGATAACTAATTGTGTAACAGTAATGAAAGAGACAAAGAGTTGAGGTTGACTGATATTGCATACTGAAGTGACTAGAAGGAGATTAGTGGCTTCTAGAGATACAGAGAATTAAGAAAAGGAAGGGGAATTGAATTTTGGAAGTGAGGGTGGCAATGAGCTCTGTTGTATATATGTAGAGTTTGTGATGTCTATGGAACATCCAGTTGGATATTTCTAGCAAGTAGCTGGTGATGTAAGCCTGAAACTCAGATTAGAGAGGAGGGCTGGAAATAGAGATTTGGATGTCTTCTGTGTAAAGAAAATTGCTTAACCCATGCGAGCTAAAGAAGAGAAAATGAGGGAATATAGGGAAAAAAAAGAGAAGAAACTTAGAAAGAGCCCAGTAGATAAAATCATGTAAATGGACATGGATGATTATCTACTATGAAAAGAAAAAAGAGACCAGATGGTCAGATATGTAAGAGAAGCTGGAAACTTTAGTGTCATAAATAGCTGGGAGGAGAAACTTTCTGTGAGGAAGCGGAAATTCACAATCCCTACACAGATTTTCTGAGATTAGAAAGCTCTAGCTTTAGCAGGAGATACTCCTTTCTACTACTGGCAGAGTAACTACAGGCCCTACTCATGAACACACCACATAAGGACACATACTTCATTCAATAACCTTCCATTTCTAGTCAGGTAGATATGAAATAAACTTTGCCAACTTTTTTTCCAAAGTTTGCAAGGACTTGGTTTTCTTCCCTTTCATATAATCCTAGTATGACCTCTACCTTCTTTATAATGCGGGTTCTCTGAAGATAGAGTCTGATTCACTTTTGTCTTTGTATCTCCAATATCAAGCACAGTGACTGATGCAAAGTAGGAATTTAATAAATTCTTGTTATTCTGTTCATTGGACACTACCTCCAACTCTACCATTTATTCCCCCATACTGACTCAGTTTCTTCCTAGGTATTGCTTAGACGGTTCCATTCTGGACCAAATTTTTCTTTATGTGAAAAGCAAGGTCAAATAATAGTTCAACCAGGTTTATGTTTCTGATCCTTGGTCCCAAGTCATTTTTATGTTAGATATTCTATACTTGTTAACAAGGCATCCCTTGTTGACCCATTCTTTTTTTTTTCTGCTATTCTCTAAGCCTGGGGTGTTTGAGTCATCTCAGGCCTGTCCCTATGTTAATTTTTTTCTAATACTAGACTTTTCAGTAAACAATTGTATTTATAGAACATTATATGGACATAGCCTCATCCTTTCATGTCCCTGGCTCCCCTTTGATGAAAACAAAGTCACATGACTGCTTTATTTTTTATTAATTTATTTTAAACTTAAATATGAAATGTAAATACATAACAAGAAAGGAAAAAAAATTGCCATGTGCACAGCTGAATGTGAGAGGATTTAAAATAAACAGCAATAAATTACCATTTCAAGAAAGCCTATATAATACTATGCATTGTGTTGAGAATTGTCCATTTTTGCTTTCTTGTAAGTTTTCTTTTGTTCCCTGCTATGTACTTCTTACTTTGTTCTTTTTCCCCTTTCTTCCCCTCCTCCCCCAAGAAGGACACAATTAAGTGTGGATAGATAGATAAATAGATAGATATAGATATGTAGATACACCTACATATGCACATGCATACATACATATATACACACATATACACATACATATATATATACAAACTAAGATATGTATTTAAATACATATATACATTCATATATTTATACTTACATGCACATGCATACACTTAGATATCTATAACCATATTAAAATATAAATATATATTTTCATACGCATCTATGTAAGATCATACTATATTTGTTTGTCCTCTGTTTCTCTGAGGGTGGATAACCACTTCTTTTGTAAATCCAAGTCTTTCCATATTTTTCTAAGTCTACCAACTCACCATTTCCTATATCATAGCACTATTTCAACCTTATACTATCTAGGTATTTTAAATAATCTAAAACAATATTAATTAATATGGATGACATATAATGTAGTTTCCCTATTTTCCTTTTTGATTAAATCTATTTTAGCTTTAACTTTGTCTACTTTATTCTTTATGAATATAAAACTCGGTTTTCTTTTTGACCAAAAACTTTAATGTTTGTTTTCTTTTTCAAATTTGATTTGAACAGGTAAAACTGTTTATTTCAAAAGTGTGGTCTAATGGCATAAAAATAGGACTGGAGGCTGTGGAGTCCTGAGTTCTAATACTTTTTGTTATGTTCATTCCCTCAGTGGCCTAAGGCAAAGAGCTGTCAAGGATCCATACGTGAGAAAGTATAAGTGAACAGAGAGTGAGAGGGAGAAAAAAAAAGACAAAGAAAGGAGAAAAAGCCCTTTATCCAAATTAAGGATAATGATTCATTTGTGTTATTAATTAATTAATAATTAATAAAAACTTTAATTTTATTATAAAATGAACAAAATGCTTTATTTGAATTGAAATAAATGTGAAAATCCTTTTATAATCAATATCTTTCAATACAATTTTACATAATCATTTTCTAGCTTACATCTCTTAAAAAGATATCATTTTGGGAGTAAGGACTATGTTTGCTGGTAACCTATATTTAGACTAAAAGAGTATATTCACTTTGTTTTGTGAAAATGTACTGACAAGTTTTGGAGGATTTTCCTCAAAATTTGAAATAACAAGTATTTCTGCTTGGCTATAAGCAAATTCATTAAACCAGAATACCCATTCCCTAAATATTTTAATTTTTTAAGAAAAAATGTTATAATTTTATTGACATTACAGAGAATTCCCCTCAAACACATAATTATTCTACAAAGTTATTTCCCTCTAATCAATTACTAACAAGAAAAAAGGGTTATATCTTTTAACTTAGAAAATAAAATGCTAACATTGGCTACTGTGTTCAACTAGAATTTTATTGCTTGTCAATGTTAACTCTATTTCCATTGCTTTAGTTATTATGTTCACTGTTCTTTTGCTTCTGCTTTCTTCATTCTGCTCCCTTTCATTACAACCTTTCTGTCATGTTAGGAATTTTTCATATTCATTATTGTGGCACAGTAATGCTTCATTATGTTCACATAACACAATTGGTTCAGTTATTCTCCCATCTTAAGGCACATATTTGAATATCACCCATAAAGTAGCTATGTATATTTTTGTATCTATGACTTTTTTATTGTTAAAAAAAAGTACAGGTTGATGTGTACTTCAAAGCTAATCAGATAGAGCTAGCCTCATTTATTTCCCCTTAACTAATTATGATAACTAAAGGCACTTGGGAATAAATCTTGGTGCATGGGAATCAAGATAATACTGGAACCCACATAAAAGTATTTGTTTGTGTGCCCATTGTATGTTTTCTATGTCTACATGTGTTGCTAAATTCAGCTTGCATGAAGTATTGTGTGATATCTGAAATATTGCCCATACCTCTCCCATGAAAGTGTGATTTCTGAATGGAGGGGAAAAAAAGAAAGACCATAAGTCTGAGCACTCTACTCTCTAGTCACTGAAAGGGGCAATGGACTGGCATTATATCTATCTGCCCCCTAAATATTTCTGCCTAGAATCATGATTTTATTTTTATAACAAAAACATTATTTTCCTTAATCACTATCCCTTAAAGTGAGGTAGGTCTTAGCTTATCCTTAACCAGTTTGGTCAGAAAATGCTAGTTGCATACACACACACACACACACACACACACACACACAATTACAAATAGTGAATAAACCCATTTATGAAGCAAATAAAAAAAAAAGAAACTGGAGATGTGATGTATATTAGTAAACAAAGAATGGCCAAACTCTCTTTTGTAAGAACAAAATATCCTCTCATGGGTAGGTAACCTGCGGCCTCTCGGCCACATATGTTCTTCTAAGTCCCTGGGTGTGACCTTTTGACTGAGTCCAAGTTTTACAGAATAGATCTTTATCTAATTTTTCATTCCTTTGGATTTGTTTTACAGTGTCTTGATTTCCCATAAATTCACTAGCTTCCAATTGCTCTATTCTAATTTTTAAGGAAGAATTTTCTTCAGTAATCTTTTGGACTTCCTTTTCCATTTATCCAATTTTGCTCTTTAGGGCATTCTTCTTCTCATTGGCTTTTTGGACCTCTTTTGCCATTTGGGTTAGGCTATTTTTTAAGGTGTTATTTTCTTCAGTATTTTTTTGGGTCTCCTTTAGCAAGCTGTTGACTAGTTTTTCATGATTTTCTTGCATCACTCTCATTTCTCTTCCCAGTTTTTCCTCTACTTCTCTTACTTGCTTCTCAAAATCCCTTTTGAGCTCTTCCAAGGCCCAGGGCTGATTCATATTTTTCTTGGAGGCTTTGGATGTAGGAGCTTTGACTGTGTTGTCTTCTTCTGGTCTGAGTCCAAGTTTTACAGAGTATATCTTTATATTAAAGTGATTTTTTTCTGAGAAGTTTGGATTCAATCAAAGGGCCACGCTTGAGGACCAACAGGGTCATATGTGGCCTCAAAGACCAGGTTCCCCACCCCTGTCCAAGTTCAATGCAAGAGAGAAACCATCCCCCCACAATCTTAATCAAAAGGAAATTCCTTAAAGCCTCCAGAGAGGCAAGTTGGAGGTTGTGAGGAGATCAGACACATGCTGCAGAATTGGCTTCCCATATATGTTTGGCTTTTATGTCTCTCTCTCTCTCTCTCTCTCTCTCTCTCTCTCTCTCTCTCTCTCTGTCCCCTACAATAATTCCCCAAGAATATCTAGAACTATGCCTGTCATCTCAAAATTGCAACAAGAATGTCTCTACTCTCTAAATTTCTCAAACTGGGGGCAGAGCCAAGATGGTGGAGTAAAAGCAGTGACTTACTTGAGCTCTCCCCTAAACCCCTCCAAGTACCTATAAAAAATGACTCTAAACAAATCCTAGAATAGCAGAAACCACAAAAAGACCGAGTAAAACAAATTTCCAGCCCAAGACAATCTGGATGGTTGACAGCAAAGGTCTGCTGTGCCAAACTGGGAGAGGAGCACAGTTTGGCACAGGCAAAGACCCAGCCTCAATGAACCTGGAGCAGGCCTCACTGGACTGAATCACAAGAAGCTGTGTTGGTTTCCAGACTTTTCAACCCACAAACACCAAAGACAACTTAGAAGGTCAGTAGGAAAGGTCTGTGGGACCTGGGTGAGAGAGGAGCGTGGTTTGGCCCCAGTTCTGGCACAGCCCCTTGGCTGTGGGTGGTTGTGGCTGCATATGGAGCTCTCAGCCTACAGACAGATCAGCACCTGATCAGAGGGGAATTTCAGGGATCTCTTTGCTGGCACAGAGGCAGGATTCTCTTGCTTTGCCCATGCTTGGATCTGGGTGGCAGTCCTGGGAGGTAGTCATGTAGCAAGGAGGAGCACTGGTGTGGCAGAGCTTTTGTGGTGGCTGTGGAGAGGAAATCCTCCTCACATGTCCAAGGTAAAAAAGTGTTTGTGGTCGCTCATAGATCAGAGCATAGTCCAGGAAAGTAGTAAACACCTCACCTTTGATCATACCACCTTGAAAGAACTGAAAACTTATAGGTCCCTAGAAGTATCTCTGGAAACAGCTGCACAAAAACCCTGAAATTTGGGACAGTATGCCCTCCACACTTGAAGCAGAGCTGTACCTTAACAAACAGTTTAAAAGTCAAGTAATTGGCTGGGAACATGAACAAAGAGTGGGGAAAGAAAACTCAGACTATAGAATCTTACTTTGGTGATAAAGAAGATCAAAACATACAACCAGAAGAAGACAATAAAGTAGAAGCTCCTACATCTAAGCCTCCAAGAAAAATATGAATCAGTCCCAGACCATGGAAGAGCTCAAAAAGGATTTTGAGAAGCAAGTAAGAGAAGTAGACAAAAAATTAGGAAGAGAAATTAGAGTGATGCAAGAAAACCAGAAAAAACGAGCGAGTAGCTTGCTAAACAAGGCCCAAAAAATACTGAAGAAAATAACATCTTAAAAAATAAACTAACCCAAATGGCAAAAGAGGTCTAAAAAGCCAAAGAGGAAAAGAATGCCTTAAAAAGCAAAATTGGCCAAATGGGAGAGGAGGTACAAAAGCTCACTAAAGAAAATAATTCCCCAAAAATTAGAATGGAGCAATTGGAAGCTAGTGACTGTGAGAAATCAAGAAATTATAAAACAAAACTAAATGAATGAAAAAAATAGACAATGTGAAATATCTCATTGGAACAAAACTAACCTGGAAAATAGATCCAAGAGAGATAATTTAATAATTATTGGACTACCTCAAAAAAAGAGCCTAGACATCATCTTTCAAGAAATCATCAAGGAAAACTGCCCTGATATTCTAAAACCAGAGGGTAAAATAGAAATTGAAAGATTCCACCAATCACCTCCTGAAAGAGATCACCAAAGAAAAACTCCTAGGAATATTATAGCCAAATTCCAGAGTTCCCAAGTTAAGGAGTAAATATTTTAAGCAGCCAGAAAGATACAATTCAAGTACTGTAAAAACACAATCAAGATAACACAAGATTTAGAAGCTTCTACATTAAAGGACTAGAAGGCTTGGAATATAATATTCCAGAGGTGAAAGGATCTAGGATTAAAACCAAGACTCACCTACCCAACAAAATTGAGTACAATCCTTCAGAGGGAAAAATGGAAATTCAATGAAATAGAGGACTTCAAGTATTCTTGATGAAATGACCAGAGATGATTAGAAAATATATATATATATGTATATATATATATATACATATATATGTATATATATATATACATATATACATATGGAGAGAGAGAGAGAGAGACAGAGAGAGAGAGAGAGAGCCCCCATTGTGAATATGAAGTGATGATATCTAAAAAATAAAACTATGGGGTGAGAGAGGATTGTACTGGGAGAAGGAGAAAGGGAGAGGTAGAATGGAGTAAATTATCTCACATGAAACAGACAAGAAAAAGCTTCTATAGTAGAGGGGAAGTGGGGGGAGGTGAGGTGGAATAAGTGAATCTTAACTCTCATTGGATTTGGCTTAAGGAGGGAATAGCACACACCCAATTGGGTATGGAAATCTATCTCACCCTACAAGAAAATATGGGGGAAGGGGACAAAAGAGGGGGGATGATAGAAGGGAGGGCAGATTGGGGGATGTCTTTTGATTAGCACATAATTGGAATTTAAGTAAGGTAGCCTTGAGCTAAGTCTAATGACTCACTCTTTCTTCCAGAGTCATCAAAATTCAATGGCAAGACAAAAGTCAAGATGACTGGTGATGGTTAGGGATGCAGTGCATAAACTCAGCATCTTCGATGCCTGACCAAGCTCTAAGCACTCCACAGTGCCTGCTTCAACCATCTCCATGGCCACTTTAACAAATTGTTCTTAATCTGCCTATTCCAGAGGTGGGGAACCTGCGGCTTCATGGCAAAGTGGTTTGGATTCAGTTAAAGGTCTGTACTTGAGGAACTAGAAAGCCATATCTGGCCACAAGGCAGCAGGTTCCCCACCCTTGGTGCAACCAGGGAAAGTCTTCCCTTGTTTGGGGTAGACAGCCCCTTACCTCACTAAGCGGTTTGAATCCCTTCAGTTACCCTCAAACCAGGTTAGCCTATCAGATAAAATGGTTTACAGGGGTGTGGCCACTGTATATGCTACAGATTCTTGAAATCACAGGTGACATTTGGATGAATCAGGTGGAAAGCAGCCGTAGCACCAGTACTAGTTTTCCTGAACACACCCTACACCCCATTTAAAATAGCCATCATGTCATAGGATCATAGAACAAAGAATAGCAGGTGGAAGTTATAAAGAGGCAAATTTAGAATTGATCCAAGAAAAATAAAACCCTAAATAATTAGAGCTGCCTATAAGTGGAATAGATTGCTTTGGGAGGTAATGGGTTCTCCCTCATTTGGAGTATTCAAAAGCTATTTGCCTGAGATCTGATAGGTAGAATTGCTGTTCAGGTATACATTGAACCCAAAATAACTTCTGGGGTCCTCAAGACTCAGAAATTCCAAATTCTATGATTCAGATAGTAGAAGTTTTACCTAAAAGTAAGAAGAGTTTACTTCTGTGAAGAACATTCTGAATTGGTATAATTACTAATAAGTGCTACACATGTGATTCTTCAGTGTGTGTCAGGTCATTTTCCTTTTTTTTATTATTAAACTTTTATTTGTCTTCTTTTTTTGCCACTTGATAGTATTTTATTTTTTTCCAATTGTATGTAAAGATAGTTTTCAACATTCATTTTTATAAGATTTTGAGTTCCAAATTTTTTCCCCCTCCTTTCTCTTCCTCCTACCCAAGAAAGCATGCAATTTGATATAGTCTATACATATACAATCATATTAAACATATTTTCACATTAGTCATGTTGTGAAAGAAGAATCAGAACAAAAGGGAAAAACCAGAAGAAAGAAAAAAAAAGCAAAAAGAAAAAATAGTATGCTTCAATCTGCCTTCAGATTCTATAGTTCTTTTCCTAAATGTATATAGTATTTTTTTTTCCATCATGAGTCTTTTGGAATTGTCTTAGATCATTGCATTGCTGAAAAGAGCTAAATCTATCAAAGTTGGACATCACATGATGTTTCTGTTGCTGGGTCCAATTTTCTCCTGGTTCTATTCACTTCACTTGGCATCAGTGTATCTAAGTTTTTCAAGGTTCTTCTGAAATCCACCTGCTCATCATTTCTTACAGAACAATAGTATTCCATTACATTTATATACCACAACTTGTTCTGCCATTCCCCATTTGTTGGGCACCCCCTCAATTTCTGATTCTTGACTACCACAAAAAGAGCTGCTATAAATATTTTTGTACATGTGGCTCCTTTTCCCTTTTTCATGATCTCTTTGAGATACAGACCTAGCAGTGGTATTGCTGGTTTAAAGGGTATGTACAGTTTTATAGCCTTTTGGCATGATTGCAAATTGCTCTCCAGAATGGTTGGATCAGTTCACAACTCCAACAACAATGAATGAGTTTTCTAATTTTCCCACATCTTCTCTGGCATTTATCATTTTTTGTCATATTAGCCAATGTGCTAGGTATGAGGTGACACCTCAGAGTTATTTTGATTTGCATTTTTCTAATCAATAGTGATTTAGAACATTTTTTCATATGACTGTAGATAGCTTTAATTTCTTCCTCTGAAAGCTGCCTGTTCATAACATTTGACCATTTGTCAACTGGTCAATGACTTGTATTCTTATAAATTTGACTCAGCTCTCTATCTAATTTAGAAATGAGGCCTTTATTAGAAACACAGGCTATAAAAACTTTTTCCTAGCTTTCTGCTTCCCTTCTAATCTTGGTTGCATTGACTTTGTGAAAAACTTATTAATTTAATTTCATCAAAATTGTCCATTTTGTATTTTATAATGTTCTCCAGTCCATTTTCAAAATGCTTTAATAATAATTTCCCAGTATAATTTTCCATCTCTTCCTAGATATGCACAAAATGTTTGTGTGCTATTTTGACAACTCTATAGGAACTGGGTTCAACATTATTATTACACAAGCTTTGAGCATATTTGCTCATTCCCTGGATATATTTCATGTAAAAATGATATCACTGTTTTCTACAATATTCCTCCTTTAATATGGTTATTATTGTCATAGTTCATAAGATTCATAACACAATGGGAAAATAACTAAAATATGCATATGAGCTTAAATGTCCTATAATGTCATTGCATTCTTTTCATTCTTTAAAAAAGAAAAAAAAAAATTCAAGTTGATAAATTCTGGTCAGTAATGCACATGTGAGAGGCCCCTCTTTACCAAGAAATACTTCTTGTGACAATCACAATTTACATCTGGATGAGTGTTCTAGGGAAAGGAAAAGAAGGAAAGAGGAGAGGAGAGAAAAATGAATCGACTTTTTTACTTTGTCATTTTAGAAATCACAAGTCTATTAACAATCCGTAAGTAAAGGATGATAAAGTACTTTATTCTCCCAAGTTTAAGGAAAACAAAGCAGCATTGTAAATATTCTGATTTATTATATTTGTATGGATGACAGCATATTATCCCAGTTTGGGGAATCATTATGATCAAAGCTCTAGCCTACCCTGAGTAAAGTCTGGGAACAGAGGCATTGTTAATATCATACTATAAACAGATAATGCTGAATCCCTTCCTAGCTTCTGAAAGACAGTTTTGTGAGGCTACAAATTTGGAAATTTATCTTAAGTATGTACATTTGTTTGTGTGTGTGTGTGTGTGTGCATGTGTGTGAGTGAGTGTATGTGTGTATTTCTCTTGTGAATATATTTATTAAGCTTGGTAAAATGAAGTAATATTCTTTTGTAATAATTTTGTCAACATTCCTTTACTCTCTAAAGACCAAGAGTGTTGGGATCTGCAAATTTTTGGAGAGTGGTTTTATGGTGCTAGATTATACAATAAAATTATTTCCTTCTTTTTAGTGTTTGGCTTAGATAAATTCATTTTGAGGGTCATTAAATATATATATATATTATACATATATATGTCTGAGTTCAATCTATAGGCACTCTCTATGTTATATATTAAACTATGCTATATTTTGTCCACGTATAACATTTCATTAGTGTCATTTGACAAAAATGGTTGGACTTCTATACTTTTGTTATTGGGAAAAAAACAGTCTTTAAAATGTCCTTTACAAACCAAAAGACTTAATAAGCTAATGGGCACAATGAGGAAGTGTGGTTTCATTGCAGTTAGGACATTGGACTGCAATTCAGAAAGCTATGCCTGCCTTATTTGAATCTTGACCCATTCACTGATTTGGAACAAAACTGGCAAGATCTCTGAGATATATGTGAGATGTATCAGGAAGCATTATGATTTAGAGAATAGGGAGCTAGACTTGAAGTCAGGAAGACCAAAGTTCAGATACCACTTTGATCCTTATAAGCTATGTGATCCTTGTCATATCATTTGGACTCTCTGTGCCTGAACTTGTTCATCTGGGCAGGGAGGTGATGGAATTGGTGGCCTCTGGGGTCCCTTTCTGCTCTACCTCTCTAATCTTATGATCCTATGAGCATCTATAAAATGTAGCCACTGATAAGATTTAACAGTGCAGGTAAAGAAGAGGATCATTACTTTTTGTTCATTAACTCAGCTGCCACTGATTGGAACGTATCTTTCTTACTCTTTCAGGAAGTATTTGGGAAGTCCATCCAGTCTGGAGAATAAAGTCAGATAACCCCAGGAATATTGATACAGTGGAAACAAAGATACTGAGATAAATATGTTTTAATGTAATGCTCCTTTGGTAAGAAAGTTATTCTGGAGATAAAGAAACCAGTAAAAATCACAAACTTTAGATTTATTGGAAGTGGAGTCTCTTTCTGAATAAGAATGGGTTAATTCAATGGTCTCAATTTCTTTTTTAAAATTATATTAACTTTATTTAAATTGACAAAAATAGATTTTCTATTCTTCCTATCCCTTCCCTATCATAGGAGAGAAGGGAAGGGAATGGAAGAGGGAAAAGATAAGAAAGGACAAGAAAACAAAAGAAATACTTTTGGAAAAATATCCATAATCAAGCAAAACAAATTTCTGCATTAAGTTGGTCTCAATTTCTAAATATTTAATATACATAGTTTTCATAAATATGGTTTATAAAATCACATAATAAGTTGTGATGGTTTAATACTACATTAATGTAGTGGATGTGGAATTATCCTTGGAATAAGGAAGATCTAGGTTTGGGTACCACCTTTGATATCTGCTGATTATGTGACAGTGTCCAATCACTTAATCTCCCAGTTCCCCTTTTTACCTCTACATTGCTAGGAATTATCTGACTGGAAACTAGAAGTTTCCACCAACTTGCCACCAATAACTTATTAGAAATTCCTCTATACCATTGAAATCATAGGCCAGTCCAAGAAAAAGAAGAAGAAATATTGGGTCCACTGGTATTTTAGACTACAGTAAAATTCTATGTTAACTGATACTGCATTTAGGGTAGTACTGGAGCTAGAATCAATGATTAAATTTCCAGTATGAGCATTTAAGTCTTAGAAATCTACAATCACTGCAAATCAGGGCTTGAATTTATTATTTAATGATTGTCTAGACTTATGAAAGTGTTAATAATGTAAATTAAACTTAAAAGTGTATCTATACTTTTCCCCCCAGAGAGCCTGGTTGTTAAATAGCACACTCCTGTATTCCTCTATAAACATAGATCTCTGCAAGTTACCAAACTGGATTTGTGGCTAAGCAATAGCTCTGTGGACTTGCCTCCTTTGGAGTTTCAGTAGACTGTTCCTGGCCTGAGTGACTATCAGTCAATTGGAAAGCTATGCTGGTTTAGAGAGAGAAAACTATACACTTCCATTTGGGGTTATTGCCCTAATTATTTCTCTGCCAGAATTAAGCTGGGATAGAAGTTGCAATGCCAATCCTGCTTCTCTCCTTGGGTCTGAGCCACACAGCTAATATTTGGTTCTGAGCTTGTTCCTGACTCAGTAAGTAGCCTTTTGTCTGATACTGCTTCTGACCCCCGAAAGTCACCTCCAGGGCACAATGTCTCCTCAGTCCACCCTGGATCTGTGGCCTTGAACTGGATAGTAAATAATGAACCTGCCAGTTGATATGTGTTCCTGCCCCTGCAAGAATTTGATGTCTTTGTGTGGGTTAGGTATCTCATCTTATCTGGTACACAGGTTGGATCCTCTTCTAGTTCCTGAGGCTTGCAATGATCTTCATGGAACGTCCCTGGCCAGAACTTGACCCAGTGTGGACAGACCTCTCTGTCTATGTTGCTCTGGGCTGAATCAGTGGTTCTCTGTGACTTCTTCTTGGGTTTATCCATCAGGGTTTTGTCTGGTGGTTTTTCAGACCTGTTTATGGAGGTTTTTTGGTTTTGTTCTGTTTTTTTGTTTTGTTTTTTGTTTTTTGCTTTTTTTTTTGGAAAGGATCTCTACTATACTTCTTCTTGCTACTCCATCATCTTTCCCTCTTTCCATGATCTTTCAATTATCAGGAGACAAATTTTAGTATGGACATTGACACATCAGAGCATGTCTAGAGAATAAGGACAAGGATGATAAGTGTATTGGAGACTGTTTCAGATGAGAGGTAGAAGAAGGAACATAGGATTTCTTGGCTGGAGAAGGGAAGACATAGGTGGCATATGATGGGATGCAACCTGGCACAGTTGAACACATAAACTAGGAGACAGGATCCTGGGGTTTAAGTTTGCCTCTTTGGCTAATGTATCTCCATAAGTTTCAGTTGCCCATTTCTAAAATGAAGAGATTAGACATCTATAAGGAACATCCAGTTCTGTGATAGCTGACTTCAACTATTTGAAGCACTGTCATGTGGAAGAGGCAATTGGTCTCCCTACCTCAAATATCTCGCCACTTCAGTTCATCCTCTATTCACCCATGAACCTGATCTTCTTAAAGTGCAGGTATGAACATGTCAGCCCCCTATCCAATTAAGTCTAATGAGGGTCCATCTCCAGTCTTCTTGATCCATATCTTGCCATTGGACTCAGATGGTTCTGGAGAAGACAGTGAGGCTGATGTCTTTGCACAGCCCTCTTTCATTTAAATCCAATTCATTTGCAAGTCATGGTAACCCCCTCCTGATGTCATGGTCCTCTTTAAGAATGAATGACAAACAAACTGTGAGTAGTACAAGCTACCCCACTGGTGACCCAACTGGCCACTTCTAGTTGAGCAATGCAACTCCTCCTTTCTTCTTTTCTCCTCTCTCCTCCTCTCTCGTCTCTCTTCCTCTCCTCTCCTCTTCTGTTCTCTCCTCTCCTGTTTTCTTCTCTCCTCTCCTCTCCTCCCCTCTCCTCTCCCCTCCTCTTCTTTCCTTTCCTTTCCTTTCCTTTCCTTTCCTTTCCTTTCCTTTCCT
>NW_020954599.1:17792470-17803835 GCF_900497805.2 Vombatus ursinus
CCTTTCCTTTCCTTTCCTTTCCTTTCCTTTCCTTTCCTTTCCTTTCCATTCACATAGGGTATAATGCCCTTATTTTTTAAAAATACTGCTTTTTTAGTCTCTAGGTTCACAATTTGGGCATTATGTATGACTGCTAACTCATTCTCATCCCACACAAATTACTACATCTTACCATTTTATACCTTTACAGCATCTCTCAATTCTGATCTCTTCTCCTTACTTACACAACCACCATATTTGTTCAGGTCTTCATCACCTCTTGCCTTGACCAGTGTTTCTCAATGTGTGGTCTGGGTTCCACTGAGACACTTTTGGGAGGCTCAATATGATAAGAAATATTCCCATAATAAGACAATTGAGTGACTTGCCCCAGATCACACAGTTAATAAGTGTCTGAGGCCAGCTTTGAACTCAGGAAGATGAGGCTTCCTGTCTCCAGGGTTGGCACTTTATCCATTTCACCACCTGGCTTCCCAGTTTCTATATAGTTACTGCTATTACATTTTGGTCCAAAGTAATGTTCAAGAAATTACAAATTTAAAAAGCTGCCTAAAAAGTAAAAAAACAGCAACATGGTCTCTATAGTGTTGATGGACCATCCAAAATATGCTTTACACTCATCTTTAAATAACAATGGTGACATTTTCTCAAAGGCAAGTGTATTGCTTCAAATGTTTAATCTTATTAAGGGTCCTCTTTTCTGTTTACGTAATGGTACATATTTTTATCTTATTAACATTGTAAAAAATATTAGTAACCCACATAAATATAGCTCCAATTGTTAATCTATGTTAATGCCATTTTGGTAAGGGTCCTGTAACAGCTGTTAGGTTTTCATCCCCATAGGTCAAAGAGAGAAGATGAGAAAAGCCTTAATAAAATGTTGTTAGAAGCTACAGGTGGGAAATAAAGATGCTCTTGTGGCCTGTAATCTTATTCCCTCATAAAGTCACCCAGAGAGCAGAGCAGCTTGTGTGGTTGAAATTAGACAATGCACAAGTGGCTTTTCCATTTCAACTCTTGCAGTTCAGTGTTATTTTCAGAAAGGAACAAATGAAAGACATAGGATCATAGTCCAAGATGCTCTTTGCCAGGTTTAATCAGCATATTCAGATTTACTCTATCTTTACTATATGCTGTTCCCATTTATAAATTGTGAAGGAGATTTCCTTCCTGCACATAATGAGAACATGAGACTGTAATGCTATATTTGTATTTATAGTTTATTTGAGACTATTCCAACCAGGTGCCCTCTTCTAATCCAACTGTCTTTCTATATGTTCCCTATACACAATAATCCATCCCTCACCTCTGTATCGTTGAACAAGGAGTTCCCCACATCTGCAATGTACTTTCTCATCAGTCTCCAAATGGAATCCCAAGTTTTCTTCAAAACACAATTAATGGACTTTGAAGGAGGCCTTTCTGGGAACTCCCATCCCCCCCGTTGCTGTGCTTGCTCCCTCTTAAAAGGACTTTAGATTACTTTGTGTGTATGTGTGAGTGTGTATACACACACTCACACATATACATATATATACATATATACACACATATATACATACTCATTTTTATATATACATATATATTTATAGATAGATAAATAGATATATTTATTTCTGTATCTATTGTATTCTCCCCACTCCCACAATAGCATATAAGTACCTGAAGGGCAGGGACTATTTTATTTTTTATCTCCAGGGGTTAGAATGGTCACTCTGTTTGTTGAGTTAAATTCAATATCAATTCAGATAGCTTCTGGTAGAAGTGAAGACATTACCCCCAAAACATTCAAAACATACTACTGCTATCCTTGAATACACGAATATGACGGAGAAGTGTCTTTTCTCCCCATGCACCTAATGTTACAATGGTAGTGCCATGAACTGTGTGTAACTATACAGTGAATCCTGGAAAGTAGGGTAAGAAAAAAAATATATGTACATATGAAGGAAGCAAAAATTATTTCAGAGAACTAGCTGTGACAATTATACCATGTAATCATACTCTGTGTTAACCACATACCATAAAGTGTTGCAGATTTTGGTTTTTCCTTGTGGCAATAGCACATAATGAAACCATAAGGATATTCTTGATTATCCAATAACAAACTCAATACAAAAATACTGAAAGATGAGGGATAGAAGAAGCTGTCACCCTTTTTCCATTCAGAATATATATGTGTATATAAATATATATATATAGTCTGCATATGTATATGTATATCTATCTATATATATATCTGCATGTGTGTATGTATATACATGTATATATGTGTATATTATAGCTATATCTATCTATATATATATATATGTAAAACATTCTTTGGAGTACAAACTATGACTGGGAAAATAATGCTATCTAAAAATTCAAATCTGCATATTTGAATTCTTCCATAAAATTCCACATTTGTGCTAACAGATGCAAATACAAAGAAACATGCAGCTAAATGTGGAGATAAAAAGGATGAAAGGAAGCTATGTGACAAAGTAAATATTTGGGGAATTGTAGAAAGGAACTCTGTGCTTTGTGTCTCTGTAGAGATAATATTTTTTAAAAGGTATGATAGATACTTTGCATGTTCGTTACTTTGTAAGCCCATAAACATCTAGTGGTTCCAAAATCAGGCCACTGACAAAAAAATTTCCCTGGTCTGTAGACTGTGCTTTAGCCAGATCTTAGCATTTACTTTTTTGAGCTTAATTTGTTTTTTTTTCCTCATGGTTCAGAAGCAGTAGAGAATATGAAATAAAAATGTTATATTTTCTGAGTCTAATAATTCAAAATACCAGAGTTTTTGAAGTTTGTTCACTTTTAGTCACTTGCCTTATTTTAAAACTGGATTGGAAAGTCTTAATGTTTAGAATTAGGTGCTTTATGTAAGCTATCAACAAACATTGATTAAGGTCCTACTATGTGCCAGGCACTGTGCTAAACTGATGGGGTACCAAGAAAGGCAAAAACAATGCCTGTTTTCTAATGGGGGGACAATCATGTACAAACAAGCTAAAGGCAAGATAAATTGAGCTTAATGTCATGTAAAAGGAATTGTTTTAAAATAATTGGCCACATGAGTAGATTCTTTGAAATTTTTCATCAAAGATCTGCTTGCTGAGAGCCTAATAATTAGTTGAGTATAATCATAGATGTTTCATGTTGTCCCCCTTCCAAACAATAAATAAATAAATAGACAAATAAGTGAACCCAGGCCTGAGGAAGTAGAATATGCCATCTTTAATTGGCCACCGAAACAACAAGTTGTCATTTCTGAAAATTTAATGTCATTGAAGCTCCTTTTCCAATAGCACAAGGAGCGGTATTGCTAATAGACTTCAGAGCTTGAAATAAATAAATCTTTGGAATCCTGTTGCATCTCTTGGGGTGTGACATTTGACAGTCTTTTATAGCACAGAACGAAACAAGTTTGTGAGCTGGAATTCAATTGTGGGGTATTGATTCCTTGCATCAGTCATTATTCCCTGCTGATTGACAGCTGAAAATTGGTTACGTTAAGTATTTCATATGTTATATTGGCTGACATTTGCTTGCCTGCTCCTGTGTCAATATTGTTGTAAAGATCTCCAGCTTTATGAGATAGCAATATACACTGACTGTGGCTTTTGTGTGATGTTCCAGTGTTTTTCCTGACATAATTTAAGACATATTAAAAACCAGAAGCATCTTCCCTCTTGAGAAGCTTAATGCCAATATTATTGTCTTCCAGGGGAAGATCATGTATGCTCATAATCGGGTGCTAATTTCCACCCGCCCGCTCATGTTTAGGCATTAGGCACTATAACTGTAAAATTGAGCCCCCTTGATTGATTCATGTCAAGCCTCATCTCAGCTCCTGCTGAGGAAGTCATCTAGCTGACCCTTTTTACACTAAAAGAAGAGATCTGTGTTCTTTCCTTTCACCTGGAACCATCAAATTGACTGAATAATCTGTAATACATTAGTGCTGACATTTGTTAGGCAAGAATTAAACAAGACACAGTAATCATTCCCTGGAATAAAAATTGTGTTTGATTTCCAGCAGAGTTCTATTAAGGGGATGACAGAGTCTGTCTCTGCCAGGATGGAAAATGGCGAATATTGTCTGGGCTAATGAATTAACACTTTAATCACCCCGGAAGCAGAGTGTCCATTGTGAGGGTTACCTACCTAGCACATATAGGTGCTGATTTGCAGAGGAGAACTAGAGGGTGGAAGGAAAGTTGCAATAGGGAGCTACATGGCTATGAAATGTAGGCTCCCACTGTCTTCACTGTTTGACTTAGTCTGTAATGTACTGTTTCAATCCTTATTGTGATATTAAAAAGGAAGTTCTTGATCTCCCCCACCCCAAAAGGGAAGAAAAAAAAAGTCCATTCCATCTTGTTACAGAAATATGGCAAAAGGGGGCAAGCTAGGTCAGATAGGGTTATGTTTAATGATTATTTCAATCTGGATTGTCCATTTTACCATGTACTTGCAATTAGGCATATGATTCCCTTCCATCTCACTGTATCTTTCCTAAAAATATGTTGCGTCTTTCTTGCCTTGGCATAGCACAACACAGTAAATGCATTTCATATGCATTGGGTTTTACAATCCCTGCCCGTCAATCTGGACTGCCAATATATACTCAGAGCAAGTTCCCCCCATCTCAATACCTCTCCCTGTTCACATATATGCTCCCAGGAATAACTAACTATACTGTACCTGATTGAAGATTTTCTGACAGTAGAACCCATGTCTGGTATTTTTTTTTTCAGGAGTAATGGCATCAGCCTGTTTTGCATGATGAGCTTATACTTGTCAGAAGCGCCACTTTAAAATGGACCTTCACACTTCACTTGTTGAAATAATTGTCAGATTTGTTCATTGGGTTCATACCAAAGTGCTAACATGTCTGTGTCATGTCAGAGCATGGTAAGTATCACATGAAGCAATTTTGGAAGGTGAGCTAAAAAAAATCCTTTCAAAGAAATAAATGAATGAACTTGCTTTATGTCTCCTTCCTTGACACAATTTTTGATCTTGGCTGCCTTAAAAGAACTAGAAGTAGTGTAATTAAGTGAAACATACACATTTTCTAGGATAATGAAGGAGACACTTAATAATGCTATCAACTGTGTATTTAGAAGAAAAATAAAATCTTGTAATATGTACACATACATACAGATATGTATATGCATCTATGTCTATACACGTATGCATATATGTGTGTATCACTTACATACATAGCTTTTTACTTTAATTATTTGGGAGGGCTAAAGCATTCTTTCTAGATAATAAGTCCATCTATGTGTTTGATGAGTTGGCAATATATGTAATTTATGGTCTAATTCTTTAAATAAAAATGGATACATTCCCCTTTTGGTATAATTATTTTGGCAGAGAAAAGAAAACTAGAAGTAAAATTAATGCTAGAGAAATAGCATATTGAATCACAATATATAAAAGACTTAATTCTTTGGGTTTAGGAAATCTGAGTCAAAAGTTTAATTTGTCATTTTTATCCAATGCCAGTTTATAACCCTATTTGTTCACACCAGTTCCTCCTTCAGCTTTGAATTCAGGATATACATTTCCAAATTTTCTTTGTTCCAAGAATGCACCATTGTGAGAGATATGCCTGGGGAAGAACAGAAGTGTGAAACCACTGGCTGGCATAGCCCTAGTAGAGGGACATATAGAGAATTAGGTATATTCAAGACTAGACAATATAACTAAGTTTTTAAAGACAATGTTACAAATGAATAATAACTACACAATTTATTGTTTTGAGCCTGTAATTCTCAAAAACATGTCACACTAATAGTAATTATAATGAATGTTAACAGCTATAGAAATGGACTATAACAATCATATAGTCCAACTCTAATTTTAAAGAAGAGAAAATTGTGACTCTACTTACTTAAATTAGGATTTGTCAAATTTATGAATCCACTTATCCAAAGTAAAATAATCTAGACTTCTGAGGAAAGGAAGGACCAGGTGCATAGGCAGGAGACACAAATGGGCATGCATGCATGTGTTGCAATTTGCATTCTTAGATGAAATCATAGATCTAAAGTTACTTTTTTTGGAAGTTTGGATAATGAGAATTCATTTGAATTTATTTTTGTATATGGTGTGAGGTATTGTTGTAAACTTATTTTGTGGTAAACTGATTTCTAGTTTTCCCATAAATGGGGTATAGATGAATGTTCACTGTCCTGAGCTTCAGTTGTTTTTTTTTTTTTGCTCTAATATTTATACAGTTAATTCTGGAGTCTATAAGTTGTTGGTGCTTCCAAGGTGATATAAACTGTGGAAAGGTGTGGCCACTGTGGTCTGTGCTCTGGTCCTTACCCAAGGAGTGCCCCTCATTTCTTGCAACAGCAAATACTGCACTCCTCTCTCTGACCTGGAACTACAATATAGAACTAGTCAAGAAGTGCCTCGTTCCATACCCATAGCCCAGACAAGGGTCACCTGTAATCTCTTTCTGACCAATTGTTCCATCTTCTAGGCATTGATAGGTCCCTGAACTACTGCTGCTTATGCTGTTCTGACTACAATGAACAAGACCCCCATGTGTGCTCCAGGTCAGGCCTCACCTAGCGACACAGACTTCTCCTTCTGACCTCCGAAGCTCTCTTGAGCTAGAAAAATGTATCACTTCAACCTTTCATTGGGTATGCCACTCCACAATTCAATTTGATGTATTATTTTGAAGTGGTTTTTTTTTTTTTGGTAGGGGAATATTGACAGAATTCATCATTTCTCCAATCTGGAATCTTCTAGATACATATTTTGATCATTTTAAGAAACAGACCTTCGATTCTCATGCTTCTTTATTTCTTTATTTAAAATACTTTTGCCACCTATAAATGGTATATTTTGATAGTTTTGCTGCATCTATTCATAGAAACAATTTTATTGTTATGTTACAGATTATTCAAATTATCTATAAGGTTGAACCACTCATACATCTGTATTATAAATCCAATTTGAACATAATGAACAATTATTTGGATATAGGGCTGCAATATATTTTTTAATTGCAGAAAAAATTCTTTGGTGAGAATGGTTTATAATGCTCTTTCATTGCTTTACCTTTCCCTAGATTGGAAATGAGAACCATGTCTGTCTCATAAAGGTAATTTGATAGAATACTGCTTTTATTTATTTTGGATAATGGTTGATAAATAGATTAATGGCTATTTAATTTTTTTATAGAATTCATTTAAAAATCAATCAAGTAGGAGAGGTGAAGCCAAGATGGTAGAGTAAGGGCAGGGACTCACTTAGGCTCTCCCCCAAACCCCTCCAAATGCCTTTAAATAATGATTCTAAACAAATTCTAGCATGGCAAAGCCCACAAAAATAGGGAGTGAAAAAAATTTTCCAGGACAAGACAACTTGTAAGGTTGGCTGGAAAGGTCTGTTACACCAGGGAGAGAGAAGGGTGCAGTGTAGTGCAGGCCATGCCAGGACAGACCAGGGCCAAGCAAACCAGGAGCAGACCTCAGGGCAACTGAATCAGTGGCAGCAGTAGTGCTTTCCAGACTTCTCAGCCCACAGACACCAAAGATAATTTAGAAGGTCAGCAGGAAAGGTCTGTTACACAGGGGTGAGAGTGGAACACAGTCCTGCATAAGACGTGCCAGCACAGCCCCAGGCCCAGCAAACTAGGAGCAGGCCTTGGGAGCTGCTGAATCAACAGCAAGTCAGCCCACAGATGGAAAAAAAAAAACTCTTTAAAAAGTAGAATTGGCCAAATAAAAAAGGAGGTAGAAAAGCTCATTGAAGAAAATAATTCTATGCAAGTTAGAATTGGGCAGGTTGGAAGCTAATGACTTTATGAGATATCAAGAAACAAACAAAATAAAAGAATGGGAAAAAAGAAGACAATATGATATATTTCATTAGAAGGAAAAAAAACTGACCTCATAAATAGATCCAGGAGCTGTAATTTAAGAATTATTGGACTACCTGAAAGCCATGATAAAAAAAAAGAGCCTAGACATCATCTTTCAAGAAATTATCAAGAAAATTGCCTTGATATTCTAGAACTAGAGGGTAAAATAGAAATGGAAAGAATCCACTGATCACCTCTTGAAAGAAATCCCAAAATGAAAACTCCCAGGAATATTATAGCCAAATTCCAGACCTCCCAGATCAAGGAGAAAATACTGCTAGCATCCAAAAAGAAACAATTCAAATATCAAGAAGCCACAGTCAGGAGAACATAAGATTTAGCAACTTCTGAATTAAAGGATCAGAAGACTTGGAATATGATATTCCTAAGGGCAAAAGAGCTAGGATTACAACAAAACAGCAAAACAGAACAATTTTTCAAGGGAAAAATGGAAATTCTATGAAACAGAGGACTTTCAAGAATTCCTGGTAAAAAGACCAGAGATGAATAGAAAATTTTGCTTTCAAATACAAGGTACAAAAGAAGAATAAAAAGGTAAAAAGGAAAAAGAAATCATAAGGGATTAGATAAGGTCAAGCTGTTTATATTCCTACATGAGAAAATATTTCTGACTTTTTTGAAATTTTCTCATTATTAGAGCACTTAGAAAAAAGAATAAATAAACAGAAAGCTGAAGGTGTTGTTGAATGTGATGGTATGATTATCTAACAACAAAATAACAAGGGATGAGAAAGAAGAATGGACCGGGAAAAGGGGAAAGGAGATGTAAAATGGGATAAATTATGTCACATAGAAGTAGACAGGAAGATATTTTACAGTGGAGGGGAAATGGAGGAAGCAGGGAGGGGAGCACATGAACTTTACTCTCATCAGAGTTGGCTCAAATAAGGAATAATAGACACACTCAGTTGGTTGTAGAAATCTATCATTCCATACAAGAAAGTAGGAAGGGAAGAAAAAAATCCTCTAAATTACTATTGATGAGAGAAACACAAATTAAAATAACTCCAAGCTACTACCTCAGAGGTTGTTAGGTTGGCTAATATGACAAGAAAGGGAAATGACAGATTTTGGAGGTGATGTGGGAAAATTAAAACACTAAAGCACTGTTGGTGAAGTTGTATACTGATTCATCCATTCTGAAGATCATTTTGGAACTATGCTCAAAGGGCTACAAAATGATGCATACCCTTTGACCAAACAATAGCACTACTAAGTATGTATCTCAAAAAGATAAGAAAGGAAAAGTACCTATATGTACAAAAATAATTGTATCAGCTTTTTCAGTGGTGGCAAAAATTGGGAACTGAGGGATGTCCATCAACAAGGGAATGGCTGAACAAGTTATGTATATGATTGTGATGGAATACTATTGTGCTTTAAGAAATGATGAGCAGAATGCTTTAAGAAAAATAAGAACATGGAAAGACATTAACTGATGCAAAGTGAAATAAGCAGAACCAGGAGAATATGGCACAGTAACAGCAATATTGTATGATGATCTACTATGAATAACTTAGCTATTCCCAGTCATACAATGATCCAAGGCAGTTCTGTAGGACTTATAATGAAAGATATTGTCCATCTCCAGAGGAAAAAAAAATAACTGGTAGAGTCTGAATGCAGATCAAAGATACTTTTTTTTACTTTATTTTTTTTCTGTGCTTTCGCAGAATGACTTTCATGGAAATGTGTTTTGTATGACTGCACATGTATGGACTATGTCAAATTGTTTGACTTCTCAATGATGGGGGAGGGATGGAAGGAATTTGAACTCAAGGTTTGAAAAAGAAGAATGTTGAAATTGTTTTTACATGTAATTTGAAAATGAAATGAAATATTAAATGAGATTTAAAAAATCAATCAACTCCAGGAGTTTTTCCTTGAAATTTCATTTTTTGGCTTGCTCAATTTTTTATTCCAAATTTTTAGATACCTTTCTCCTATGTGGCAATCCCTCCAGGGATATTTCAAACCTCTCATTCACTTTAGTATGCTGAAGGAGTTGGAGATCTACTTCTACTCCTAGTTTATCATCATGAAGGCAAAAACTAACAAAGGAGGATAGAGAAGTATCAGTAGTGAAAGTGGTGTCTACTCAGGTAAATGGGGAAACTGACAGAGGTGGGTAGAGAGGTTGAGCACTTAACTCAGCTATAAGATGGAAAGAATAGCCAAGTCAGGGAAGCCAGAGGACGTGAATGTAAATAGATGTTTAGCAAAGGCATGGAAGCATTCCAGGGAAGCCAGTGGAAACTCCTAAAAACAAATATGAGACAAGACCTAGCTCTTTGTCTGGCTCTTTTTGCTTAGCTATATTAAAGTGAAAGAGTCAGTATTATAGGGAAAGATCTTAGGCCCTCCCATCTGAGGTCTACATGTGGCCCATGAAAACAGGTCTCTTTGTGCTTGTCCTGTACTGTCTGATACCAGGAGAAGGAGATTGGAAGTGGCAGGTATCTTATGAGAATCAAAATGTGAAGACTGTGAGCCATCAGAGTCTGGAATTTAGTATCCATGACAAGATTTACTGGAAGTGGTATAATGGCTCAAGTGTTTTTGCTTGACCTAGCCCAGAAATATAGAATTATTCAACTACTGGCCATGTTGCATTTGGAAATGAACTTTGTTGAGCAAATGCTATGTGGAAATTATGTAAAGACAGAACTCACTCTTTCCAGAAATCAACATGGTATAGGAAATAATATGCCACTTAGATTTAGGGAGACATTTTTTAACTTCTCTGCTTGCTAAATCTTTGAAGGAAATATCCTTTTGTAAAAGTTTTTGCTTTGTTTTCTTTTTATTCTTTATATTTTTTTATTTTAAACATTTGTTTTTAAAACTTTGGGTTACAAATTTTCTCCCTTCCTCCCTCCCACCCCACCCTCATTGAAAAGGCAAGCATCTCGATACAGGTTATAGATGTGTAGTCATGCAAAACACTTCCATAGTAGTCCTGTCATAAAAAACTAAGTATATTTCCCTTCATCCTATCCTACCCCCCATTTATTCTATTCTCTCTTTTGACCCTGTCCCTCCTCAGAAGTTTTTGCTTTTGATTATCCCCTTCCCCAATCTGCCCTCCCCTTTATCAACCCCCTGCTCTCTTGTCCCCTTCCCCCCTTATTTTCCTGTAGGGTAAGATAGATTTCCATACCTCATTGTGTATGTTATTCCCTCTTTAAGTCAAATCCCATGAGAATAAGATTTACTCATTCCATCTCACCTTCCCCCATTTCTCCTCCACTGTAAAAGCCTTTTCTTGTCTGTTTCATGTGAGATATTTTACCTCATTCTACTTCTCCCTTTCTCCTTCTCCCAGTATAATCCCCTCTCACCCTTTAATTTTATTTCCCAGACATCACCCCTTCATCTTCAACTCACCCTATGCCCTCTATCTATCTATCTATCTATCTATCTATCTATCTATCTATCTATCTATCTATCTAT
>NW_020954599.1:17803845-17864318 GCF_900497805.2 Vombatus ursinus
TATCTATCTATCTATCTATCTATCTATCTATCTATCTATCTATCTATACATACATATAATTTTTCCCTCCCACTACCCTAATACTGACAAAGGACTCATGAGTTACAAATATCATCTTTCCCTGAAGGAATTTAAACAGTTCAACCTTGATAAGTTTCTTATGATTTCTCTTTTCTTTTTACCTCTTTCATGTTTCACTTGAGTCTTGTATTTGAAGGTCAAATTTTATGTTCAGCTCTTGTCTTTTCCACAGGAATGCTTGGAAGTCCCCTATTTCATTGAATGACCATTTTTTACCCTGAAGGATTATACTCAGTTTTGCTGGGTAGGTGATTCTAGGTTGTAGTCCTACCTCCTTTGCCCTCTGGAATATCATACTCCAAACCCTGCGGTCCCTTAATGCAGAAGCTGCTAAATCTTGTGTTATCCTGATTGTGTTTCCATAATACTTGAATTGTTTCCTTCTGGCTGCTTGCAATATCTTCACCTTGACCTGGGAATTCTGGAATTTGGTTACAACATTCCTAGGAGTTTTCCTTTGGGGATCTCTTTCAGGAGGTGATCAGTGGATTCTTTCCATTTCTATTTTGCCCTCTGTTTCTAAAATATCAGGGCAGTTTTCCTTGATAATTTCTTGAAAGATGATGTCTAGGCTCTTTTTTTTTGATCATGGATTTCAGATAGTGCAATAATTTTTAAGTTCCCTGTCCTGGATCTATTTTCCAGGTCAGTTGTTTTTTATTCCTTTGGATTAGTGTTACAGTGCCTTGATTTCTGAAATTGTCACTTGCTTCCAATTTCTCCATTCTAATTTTTAAGGAAGTGTTTTCTTTAGTAAGCTTTTGAACTTCCTTTTCCATTTGGCCAATTTTGCTTTTTAGAGCATTCTCCTCATTGGCTTTTTGGACCTCTTTTGCCATTTGGGTTAGGCTATTTTTAAGGTGTTATTTTCTTCAATTTTGGGAGGTCTCCTTTAGCATCACTCTCAGTTTTTCCTGTATTTCTCTTACTTGCTTCTCAAAATCCTTTTTGAGCTTTCCCATGGCCTGGGACCAATTCATATTTTTCTTGGAGGCTTTGGATGTAGGAGTTTTGACTTTGTTGTCTTCTTCTGGTTATATGTTTTGATCTGCTTTGTTACCAAAGTAAGATAATATAATCTGACTCTTTTTGCCCTGCTTGCTCATGATCCTGGCCAATTACTTGAGTTATAAAGTCTTTGTTAAGGTAGGAGTCTGTTTCCAGTGTGGAAAATTGTGCAGCTGTTTTCAGAGATACTTCTAGGGACCAGTAAATCTTCAGTTCTTCCAAGGTGCTATGATCAAGGGCAAGGTGTTGACTTCTTTCCTGGCCTATGCTCTGGTCTATGAGCACTCTTTTTTGTCTTGGAACTGTGAGGAGGGTTTCCTCTCCACAGTCACTACAAGCTCCACCATGCCAGTGCTCCTCCTCACCCCAGGACTGCCACCCAGAACTGTGACCCAGATCCAAGCATGGGCAAAGAAAAAGAATCCTGCACCAGCAGAGAGATCCCTGCAATCCCCCTCTGATAAGCCACTAGATTCCCCCTCAGTCTGTGGGATGGAAGCTCAGGAAACAGCTGCTGCCCCGGGGCCACAAGTTGAGACCACCCTGCTTTTCTCTCTCACCACAGACACAGATTTTTCCCACTGACCTTCTAAAGTTGTCTTTGGCATTCATGGGTTGAGAAGTCTGGAAACCGCCACAGTTGCCCGCGATTCAGTCCTCTGAGGCCTGCTCCAGGGCCTCTGTAGCCTGTGCACCCATGCCGAACTGCGCTCCTCTCCCAGCCCAGCGCGATATACCTTTCTGATCAACCATCCAGTCTGTCTTTGGCTGGAAATTTGTTTCACTCTGTCTTTTTGTGGGTTCTGCTGCTTTAGAATTTGTTTAGAGTCATTTTTTATAGTTATTTGGAGGGGTTTGGGGGAGCGCTCAAGCAAGTCACTGCTTTTACTCTGCCATCTTGGCTCCCCCGGAAAGAATTATTCTGAGTGTAGATGTTCACTGAGATTTTTTCAGTTCATTGAGTGATAAAGAAGGTATCAAATCTGACTTCTTCAGATAACTTTTTAAAAACATTTGCATTTGCCAAATCATCCCTAATATCAGATTGTTGTGACTTTTCACCACCATAACTCAGTACCATAGCCATGAGACAGGCTTGTCCAAGGGAATAGGGAATGACCCTGTAGAGTAGGGAAGACCTGAGACAAAGGCCCAGCAGTGGTAGAGCTGCTGATGTGAAAGAGAGTTATCACTGCTTTATCATTTGACATACTGTGTACTGAAGACCTCAAGCAGACTGATGCACTAGTCTCTCCTTAGGGACACATGAAACACAAGTATAGGTGTGCAGAGAGAGCCACCCAAGCATTTCATCTCACCCGAATTTTCATGAATTATTTTAGATCAGTATCTTTCTCATCAGAGATATTAGATTTCATTTGGAGACTCTATCAGCAGAAAATGGGCCAAGGAAATTGGAAGGACATTTGGTGAGAATAACACTCATCATGCCAAGGGAAAACTTCTTTCAATCAGGCATTAATAATTCAGTAGAAATTACTAGTCTTTCACAAACTGTCTCCATAATGTTTATCCAGCCTTATGATATATCACTCCATCCACTCTACAATTCTGTTAAAATGGATTTATTGCTATTCCTTACATACAATATTCCAACACTCTATGCCTTTACACAGGTTGTAACCTATGCCTGGAATGTACTTGCTCTTCATTTCTTCCCCTTAAGGTCCCTAGATTCCTTAAAAGGTTAGCTCAAGTATCACTATATACATGAGAATTTTTTTGATCTACCCAACTGCTAGTATTCCCCCCCAAGGAAAAAAAAACACATCTAATTTGTATTTTGAAAATATATGCTACGTATGTATGTGTGTGTGTGTTTCTCAAAATAGAATATAAGTCCCTTGAGGACAGGGAATATTTCATTTTTGCCTTTGCATTCCTAGCATCTACCACAATGTGTGGCACTTATTCAATCAATCAATCAATAGATATTTATTAAACACCTACTATGTGTCAGGCATTGTACTAAACACTTAATAGGTACTCAATAAATGCTAATTGACTGTGATATATATGTTTGTTTAGATGAAGTGGCAGCATGGCCTAGTAAAAATAATCTTGGATGCAGCTAGGTGGTGCAGTGGATAGAGCACCAATGCTGGATTCAGGAGGACCTGAGTTCAAATCCGGCCTCAGACACAATATACTTACTAGCTGTGTGACCCTGGGCAAGTCACTTAACCCCATTGCCTAACCAAAAAATAATAATAACAATAATAATAATAATAATAATAATAATCTTGAACTTGGAAGCATAAGACTTCCAGAGGAACATTTTGGTTCACATAGCAGCTCTAATGATTTACTACTTGCTATACTAGTTGTGCAACTGAGAATGTTAATTAACTTCTTTATGCCTCAGTGTCTTCATATATATAATGAAGGGATGCAGCTAGATAATCTTTCATTTCCTTTACAGGTATAAATCCTATGATGGTGATATAAACAATGTCATTAAAAATGTTAAGTCAGTTTGGAGTTTGGATGGAGCAAGAAGCATGCATAATAGAACTATGTCAAGGGGAGAAGAAGATCAGTCATCTATCACATGCTTTTCATTTTGAGACTGAGAGGGATCATCATTGGTATCAAGAATAGCCATAGTGGCCATATTCATGTTTTAAGATTTCACCTACATGTAAGGAATAGGTATGTTTCTTTTTTTTTTGTTTTTGTTTTTTTTTAATGGGCAATGGGGTTAAGTGACTTGCTCAGGGTGACACAGTTAGTGTTTTGTGTCTGAGGCCAGATTTGAATTCAGGTCCTCCTGACTCCATGGCCGGTGCTCTATCCACTGCACCACCTAGTTGTCCAGATAATGTTTCTTTTCAAAAGAGCATTGTGAATAACCTTTGTGGAGAAGAAAGACATAGCTATGCAAATTTCCTAAAGCAGGACAGATACAATGAGGGCAGCTCCAAGGAAGAAGAAGGAAAACAACTTTTCTGGTGTCTGGAGGAAAGCAGGCTAACCAAGCTTCCTCGGGGAATTGCCAACACAGTTTGCAGGGCTAGCCAACAAGTAGAGGGATGTATAGTTCAATATGGCAGCCAAAGAAGAAAGACTGAAGTGGACATATAAAAGCAAGGAATCCCTAGCCTAGAGAAGGAAAGGTAAATGTAGGGTAGGAGAATAAAGGATCAAGTTCCTCACTGAGTCTGGTGACCTAAAAAATCAGATAGAACTGCAATCAGCAAGCCAGTTTGTCATTAGAGAAGAATACTAGTAAGACAAATACTCACATGAAGTTAAAAGGAAAAGATGGAAACTCTGTGGGAAGGGAAAACTGTGCTCTCTAAAATTGTCTACTTTATAATCAGAGCCCACCCACTAATGTAAAAGGTTTGTGCTGGCCGTAAAGGGTTCATACTTCTCAAGGGTTTCTAGGCTCTTAGAGAGTCTTCATTTCCTGAAGTTTTCTAAGTCAGAAAGTAGAATTTTACATTTTGAGGAGAGAAGGTGAGGTATCTGAGACATAGAGTGATGGCCTCATGGTCTCAGATTCTGATTTTTCTCCTAGTGTGAGGCCTGGAAGAGAGCAGGGAACCTAAGTCCTAAAATGTTCTACCCAAATGAATGCAGAGACATCTTCCATGGCTTTAAGAAAAAGAATCACTTTGAAAACCTTGCCAGGTATATGATTTTTTTTCTTGCATGGTTCACACCATATTCAGAAAAGCATCTGTCACATAGTGGGAAGTTAATAAATATGTATTGTTTCATTAAAAAGGGTACCATGCAGGAGAAAATTTTAGAAACATGGCCACACAGCAGATGGATGAGGAAATCTGGAAATTTTTCACCTGGAAAACAGAGGACTTGGGGGCTCATTTTCTTCGAATAAATGACTGTCATGTCAAGAAAGGATAACTTGCCTGACAGAAAAGTCCTAGGATCAACAGGTGGACATTAAGAAGACTCATATTTTCATTCAAAATAACAAAGACCAAGTGAGTCCAACATTACAATGGGATGCCTTGAACAGTAGTTAAGTTTACTGTCAGTAGAGAAGTTCAAGCCAAGACTGTATGAGACTGTTTCAGGAATGCTGTCTCTGTTTTAGGGAAGAGGTTAAATTAGATGTTCTTGAATCTCTCATCCAAATCTAAGATTCTATTGTTTTATGTTAATAAATGTATTTTAAATTTTATGTTAATAAATGTATTTTAAATTTTAAACAAAATCAAAAGGGATATCTGTGAAACCAAAGTAATGATAGTGGTAGTGGTGGTGGTAGTGGCTATGATAGTAGTAGTAGTAGTAGTAGTAGTAGTAGTAGTAGTAGTAGTAGTTTTAGCAGTAGTAATAATAGTAAAAAGAGAAATATCAGGAAAAGTACACCAAACTCAAGCAGAAAAAAATGTAGTTTAATAAAATTGAAGGTGAGTTTAATAATCCATAACTTTCCAGGGCTAGATCTGAGTGATGAATAAAGAACAGATGAAAAATGATCAACTGCATAAGGAAAGAAGAGAAATTTCGGGGGAATAAATGAATATTCTAATAGTTACTCAATAAAGGCATGAGTCTGGTTTAGTATGGATTACTTTGCAAACACCAATATTTTATCATATAGGTTTCCTTCACTTTACGAAGTCTAAGGGTTTCACAAAATTAGCAGTAAAATTCTTTTTTTCTATTAACTTTCCCTTTAATACCAGATATCTGTGTGCATAAGAACAATGTCCTTATGTTCTGAATTTGAAACCACTTGATGAAAGGGGGTTAAGATGATAGTGAGACCCATGGTGATCTGGGTGTTGTGTTTGCAACCATTTTGGAACTCTACATCATTTTTCTGACCTCTCTCCAGTATTCACTTTAGAATACCTTGACCTTAGGAATTTTTTCAACACTTTAGATCTGTTGACCATGCACATGACACTCCCAGAGTTTTCTAGTCAACAAGCCTTTCAGTCAATAAGCATTTTAAAGTTCCTACTATATGCCAGGCACTGTTCTAAGCACTGAGAATATAAAAAAGGCAGAAGGCAGTCCTTGCCCTTGAGGAGCTCACAAGCCACTTCTGCCATTACTAATAGGTGTCAACTCAGGGGTGTTTTCAAGGTAGCTCAAACTGGCTTGAGAGAACTGAATGTTAAATTTTCAGTATGAACATTGATGCCTTGGAATACACATCAGAACTTGATTTGTTGTTTTGCTGATTTCTAGGTTTAAGAAAATAAAGAGAATATTTATATATATATATATATATATATATATATATATGTAAGTAATTCAGATTAAACATCAAAGTATACAGTTCATTTTTAAAGAATCTCTTTAGCATTAAACCTTACCAGCACACCTTTGGTTACAGTCTAGCATGAAGCCAGACAAGGATATGACATACATATTGATAAGGCTACTCCAGTTATCTGCTTTTAATGGGGGAAACTAAACCTCCCTGAATGAAATCAACCCATGGTGGGATGAATCAGGCCTCTGGAGGAACTTCCCTCTTCAACAGTTGACTCCCCTTCTCTGACTTCATAAAAGTGTATTTTAGGAAACTCACATTTCCATGAGCTTATCCAATCCTAGTCCAAAATTTGATAGAGTGATCAATGACTATAACTCTTACCTGTGGGAAAGGAACTAGATTCAGCCAGGTTGAAGGTCTTCTCCAGCATCACATAATCAGTAAGTGTAATGAATGAGTCTATCTTGATTTCAAAACAAGTACTCTGTTTCAAAAAAAAAAAAATTCCACCAGAAGACAATCACTAAGCACATACTATATGTCAAGAACAGTGCCAGGTGGTGGAGATACAAAGGCAAAAATGAAAAAGTCCCTGATCTTAAGGAGCTTGGATTCTTTAGGGGAAGAATACATTCCATAATAATACCTTTCCTTTCTTTTATATTCAATTCAAATTTTAAATTCAATTCAAATGTCAATGCAATGACCAAAATTATAGGCCAGACTGTTACAAAGTACAAAGTTTTCAGATGTTTAAGGTTTTCACCCAGGTTGTAAAACCTCAGAAATATGGCAGGAATGTAGAAAGGCTCATCTTTAATTCCTAAGTGGTGAGTAAAATTCAATTTTGTTCTCTGTCTATTGATAGAGATAGAGATATTATGTATATATATATACATATATATAGACATATATAATATTCATATGGGTAGATTGTGTTGCTGCTAATAATTGAAAATTTTAATATAAGTTATTTGAGGGCAAAAATATTTTTTTTCATTTCTAGTGCCAAACACAGTGCCTGACATATTGTAAGTTTTTAAAAACTTTGTCATTTGAAAGATTAAAAGCTCTTAACAAGATTGATATCTGTACCATTTTGAGGACCTGGTTTTCTTTATCCTTTCTTCCTTTCTTCTCTCTCTCTCTCTCTCTCTCTGTCTCTTTCTCTCTTTTTGTTTATCTTTTTTCCCCAAGAGATGAAGGACTGGGTGAGACCAAGCAATGACTTGGATTATTAGGCATTCAGCATTAGTTTTTATGAGCCCCTGAAGCGAATACTGATAAATGAGATGTTCAGTGAAGACAATTTGGGGGAACAGAGGAAACTTTTGTGAGAACATTGATACTCCTTTTAAATTGATGAAGTGTTATGAAGATGATGATTTGGCCTCCTGTATTAAAAAAAAAAGTCCCGGTTTCTTAATGAATTTATTTACCCTTCCTGAACCTTATAGTAGGAAAAATCTTTGACTCATCTCTTGCAGTCTTTGCTGTGATCTATGCTTTAGTACCTAGCAAATGTTAGAATTACTGTTGACTCAACATTGTATTTCTCCTCTGCACTCCAAAAATGTATGCGTGACATTGATTATCCTCTTCTCTTCCCATTCTAATACTGTTCCTGGGAGTTTGAAATAAAGACAAGAGTGAATGTATTTGTGTGGGGGGGGTGTGAGAGACAGAGAGGGAGGAAATGGTTTATTGTAGTGAAAAAGGAACAGGAAAAGAAATACTAGACTCTTTTTTTCCTTTAACAAGTTATTTGCTGAAACACATTTAAATGTATTAATTGATTTAGGTAAAGGAATTATTAACAGATATAGACATCTCACTTCAATCCAGTTCATTAATATTGAAGCTTCCTAATGTCTTCTTACTGTCAGTGATATTAAGGAGAAACAGATCTTTTTCAAGGTGTTATTTCTTTTTTTTACTTGTTTGTTATACTTTAGCTTCGATTTGTTAAAGCTGTATTTTAGTGTCAGCCAGGTGACCTAAATGTGAAGAGTACATTTGTCTTGTTTCTGAATGGAGAAAAAAAAATACATACATAACAACTCTAGGTTGGGTAGTTGGTGCCAGTGAGAATGAATGGAAGACACTAAAGGACATAAAAAAATATCAAATGGACTTTTCCCCTAAAAGTAATTGCATATAGTCTTTATGTTACCGCTCCCAAAAGAATGAAAGTGTAGGTACATTTGTATTTCAGTAGAAATCCACTTGAAATCCTAGAATTCCTATGTGTATGTGCACGTGTTTATGTTCAAGGGGGGAGGTATAAAAAAAAAGCAGGTGGAAGAGGTTGCCTATTCATTGTCAACTAATAAGCCTGGTCCAAAGTATTTTCTTCATCAGTTAAAAAGGACAACATATCCTTTGGCTCTCCATTCTGACTCCTAAGGAAAGCCCCAGAAAATTGCCACAACTACAGGGGGTTGATCACACTTTGTTCTTACAAGAAGAGAATTTGCTTTTTGTTTTTACATTTTCTGAATTGTCTTTGGAGTAAAACTGCCCCTAGCTAGAAATGGGTTTAGTCTTGTGCGTCCATCTTGTGGGTGTCACCTGCTAAGGTGAGGAGTCTGGAAAAGCCCTGACACATTATGTATGGGTGGCCTTTTGTTTATGGCAGACAAAGCCAAAATCCTCAGGATTACTTGAAGATATCATATAACACACAAGATGGAGTTACCATTATTCTCTTCTAAGACATATAGTGTTTCCCCTGGGCAGAGAAAAGAAAGTACAGCCAATCCGAGAAGAGGAGAGCCTATTAAAGATTTATGCAAGCCTGAATTATTTGGCTTTAAACTCTTTTTCTTTTTTTCTTTCTTTTTTTTTTTAATAAGATGGACATTTTCTTCCTGCATTGCAAGCTAAAGTAGATGGTATCACTAGTAATCCTTGGCTTAAGCACAGAGCTTCTAAATGGCTTGAATTAGGCTGGAGGATGGGGCTGTTTGATTTTCCTTGCTTTTTGTTTCTGCTTTTAAGGCTTTGCCACCAAATGTCCCACGAAACTAGCATTTATGTGGGTTTGGGGCCTCTGTGTGTAAGTTCCTTTTAAAGCATAGTCAATGAAACAGCTTTGAAGCTGTTGAACTGTGTAAATGTTATATTAACATTTTCCCTTGCAATTATAGACATTTACATGGTCTTGTTGAAATAGCCCTTTCAAGGAAAAGGGGGCAGGGTAGAGGGTAGGCTGGAAAAACCCAGAAGTAAAGGTACACAATGAAAAGAAAAAGCAGCAGTGGTCTCTATTTATCTAGTTTCTGAAATAAATCATTTCAACTTTTAATTTACACTTCTCTAAGGTGGTAGTTAAGAATCGACAAACAAAGGATATGGCAAGAAATAATTTCATTTTGCTCCTCTGTTACATTAGATGATTTAATTTCATTTGGTTTGCATATGGAGATTTGTCCAATGCACCCTGTACTTTAAATTTGCTAACTAATGATGGGGATTCAAGAAGCTCATTCAAAAGACCTCCTACTCCTTGGGTTATGATTCAAAAATTATGAGAACACAAGCAGTTGTCCAGTTATAAGAAGAAAGGCAAATATAGTAAATTGGGCCTTAATCCAATGCCTTCCCAAATATCCATTTCCCTATTTAACCAGAGCTGTGAAGTGCTTTTCAAATTGGTGAGTGATTTGAATCATTTCCATACTTACTACAGTATGTAAACTCTTTTTACCCTTGACATTATACTGAACAGACCAGTAATGGAAAGTAAGAAATGTCTTCCTAACTTCATAAAGTTCCATGTGTCATCAATCCCTTTCAATTTCAGGATAATAATTCATTGATAACATGTGATTTTGTTATTTATCTGGAGGGGCTATGCTTTTCTGCAATGATAATCGCTCCCTTTGTTTGGCGTTTTTTTTTTTAATGAACCATATGTCCATGAATTTTGCTGAATCTAATCTACAGACTGAACACTCATTCTATTGTAATAAAAAGCTTTTCTGAATATTTTCTTCCATTCAAGAATACTTATCTAAAAGTGTTTTGGGGGGAATCCCCCCCACCACTATCACTTTTCTCTGAGTCAAAGCTAGCAATACATTTGTTACTGTTGCTCAGCAACAGTGATCTCTTCACTAGGACTGACAGTTTTTTTCTCTCTCTCTTTTAGGAGAGCAGAGATGCAAGGACAGATGCATTGATCCTTAACATGTTATTGGTTCTTGTCAGACACCCTTTCAGAAGCTGATAGGACCTAATAATGTTGCTGAAGATTCATTTTACACATCATTGAACTTTTACAGTTAAAGTTGGACAATTATATTGTGATGCAGGGAATTTGTGTTGTTTAAACAATTACACTAATTTTCAATTTTGTTTTTTTTTAAGTATGATTTTAAAGGTTTTGGATTAACTTGTATTAAAATGGTATTCCTGATGCTCAAGGTGATGGTTATTCCCATTAGAGGCCACAGATTCAGTTGTCTTCATAGCATTATTTCATACTAGTACATCTGGTTAACCCATGGGAATCACATCATCTGATTCCAGTTAGGTCTATGACTTTCTGATAACAAACAAAGAGTTAGAAGGACAGAGTGGTGTGATGAAAATGCAAGGTGATATCATGGTTAATATTTTTGTTAAATATTAGAACCAAAGAATTTATTTACCTGGAAATGATCTTATAGATTATCTGATCAAACTTTATTATTTTTCATATTGGAAAACCAAAAGAGATGAAAATAGTTGCTGGGGACAAAAAGACAAAATGAAGAGCAAGTCTTCTCTTCAAGGAACTTACATTCAATTAGTTCACCTTACATTAATTGCAAATAGAAGTAATATTGGCAATACCAAGTACATTTTAAATTTATTGGGTTTTTATGCCATCTTCCACAACAATAGAAGTTACCGAATATTGGACAAATGGGCTCAAAATGAAACCTTAAAAACAAATGATATGTAGATTTGTAGTGGGACATAAACTATCTTCCTAATGGATCCTTCGCCCTTCTTTTCCAGAACTAGGGTTACTTCATTTATCTTTCCAACACTTGCAAACTGAAAAGAGTGACAGTTTGGGAAAGTTATTTTAATGTTTATATCCATTAAAGTCAATTACAGTGATTGAGAAAGACTTTTAATGAAATGTCATTTCTTGTGCTTGAAGGAGAACCTGGGAGAAATTCATGACATCATTATAGTACAAGTGAATCTTAATTAATGTTTATAATTGGATAAAGTTCATTTGTATGATGAAATAGCAAAAGAAAAGTTGAATTGATGGCTCATCGGCAAAATTAATTTTATACCTTCAATTTGTATTCTCAGAGAACGACAGTATGACAAAGTAGGTAGCAAACTGACTTTGGATTCAGAAATACTCAGGTTCAAGGACTAAACCTGACACACTGGCTTTATGTTTTGGGGCAAGTCACTAACCTTTCAGTGCACTAGGTGACTCTCTAAAATGTTTAAGGTGCAGAGAATGTGACAACTTATCTTAGTAGAAGGAGTTTCTTTATTAGAAGCTCCTTAAAAGAGTGAAATGACAGTACTTTCAAGGAAAAAAAAGGAGGAGAAGGAGGAAGAAGAAGGAGGAGGAGGAGGAGAAGAAGAAGAAAGAGAAGAAGAAGAAGAAGAAGAAGAGGAGGAGGAAGAGGAGGAGGAGGAGGAGAAGGAAGAAAAAGGAGACTAAGAATAAAAAAGATATGTATCTAACTAGGGAAAAATAGAGTGGGGAATGGAATATAATCATATTTTTCTTAGTGGATATATTTTATGATACTTCAAATGAATGTCTCAAACCTCTTGGATAGTAATAGTATCAAAGTAATAAAATTAGAGATGAATTTTTCAAATGCTATATAAAGTAAACAAATGTCTCCTAGTGTCAAGATCCTCTAAAATAATTCAGGATCCAGATCTAAAGATTAGTTCCTTTAAATTGTTTTAATATTTGTGAAACATAATTAAAATAAAAAAGTTAAATATTAAACTCTTCTTCTGATGACTCATCATGGTATAGAGATGACTATTGGTTCTTCACTGTCAGTAGAGGACAGGTTTTAAAAGGTCTTTCCAGGATGATTCTTGATATGGCAGGGTGATGGACTATAAATTTTTCATTTGAGGAAGAAACTAGATAAATTCAGAGAGGTTTCATACCAGGCCAGTCACAGATTGGTGTATTTATTAGCCATAGCAACTGTTAAAAATTATCTAGTAAGTTTTATAGTTGTTGTGATCTGCATTATTAGAAAGTAATGAAACATATCCTTGAACTATTGCAATTGAAAATATGGTGTTAGTTTTCTGATATTCAGGAGACCTAATCTCTCTTTTTCCATATGCAACACTGGTCTCTAAAACTTCTAAGTTAAAGGAACATAAACATGAAAAGATGGTAGATTAATTACTTTCTCCAGATCTCTGTACCTTTATTACCCTCTAAAAAGGAAGAAAGTAATAAATGTAGAGTAGCTACATAGAGTAACTATGAATCCACAGGACAAAGAAGGAGAGGATCACAGCAAGGCAATATCTTTATGAATTAGAAGAAAAGAATTCTGCCTTAAAGCACTCAGGACTCATCTGCTCCAGCCTCAATCTCCCACATCAGGGATACAAGTTAACTCCTAGGTTTGTAACTGGTGCCTACCAAGGGATCCTCCTGTTACAGAGACTTTGCTGGCACAAATCCTTGGTCTTATTTCACCCTATAATGAACAGACACTAACTCTGCCATGACTTGAAGAGGAAGGAAGGGCTATTTGAAAAACATGATTCCTTATGATTGAGATATATTCCTAGGGCAAAGACCCTCAAGGTTGTTGAAACTATTCCTAAAGGACAACCCCTACCTCCCTTCACTATGAAAAAAACAGTAAAAGATGTTGATTCACTCTACACATAAGAAAGGAAGGAAGAAATCCAAATGTGGAAATGAGGCAGAGGATTATGAATGCATGACTGATCCTGACCTGAAAGAAAGGAGACAAAAAGTAGTTGCAACCAGTTCTACCCCCACATACAGTACTTAGGATATGGACCCAGGATGGTGAACACAACATCCTCCAGTGAGAAGAGACTTAGGCATCTATGCTTTCTCTTCTCTCTCTACATTTTCTCTTGATGCTCCAGTTATCATCTCTATTTATGAGTCCCAAATGTACATATCTAACAATAATTTTACCTAAAGCTATGGTCATATTTGCTATGGTCTGCTAGATAACTCCATTTGGATTTTTAACAGCATCTCAGATTCAACCTACAAACTTACACTGTTAGAGCTAGAAGTGACTTTGGAGATCGAGCCAAGACTCTCCTTTTGCAGATAAAGAAACTGAAACCGAGAAAGGTTTATGACTTTCACCCAGAGCACAAACCTGATACGTAGCAAATATAAAATATGAACTTGATCCTTATTCCAAATGTAGTGCTTTTTCTACTGTGTCAAGCTTCTTTTCTAGGGTACAAAACTGAACTCTTTATCTTTCCCACAGAACTCTGACCCTCCTTTAATTATTTCTTTTAAGAATGCCATTATTTTTTTTTCTGTCATCCAGGTTTCGAGATTCAATGTTATCTTGGACTCTTTCCTTTCATATGCTACAATCAAGTGCCATTTCTTTTCCATTTGACCTTCAAAATATTTCTTACATCTGTCCCTTCCTTCCACTCTCATAGCAAAAATACTAGTTCAGGCTCTCTTACTCATCTAACCAAATGTCCTGATCCATGTTTCACAACAATGCCCAAATCATTTTCCTAAAGCACCAATCTGATCATATCCCTTATTTTTTGAAAACAATAATTTTCAGTGACCCCTGTGTGATCAGTTCTGTAAATAAAGTATAGACTTCCTGTGCAGCTTTTCATAGACTGGCTCCAAACTAGCTTTCCAACATTATCATATAGCCTTCTCCTATGTTTTCTGAAGACAATTAGGTGGTCCAGTGGATAGAGTGTTGGGCCTGGAATCAGGAAAACTTCTCTTCTTGAGTTTAGATCTCAGACACTTACTAGCTACATGACCCTGGGGAAATCATTTAATCCTGTTTGCCTCAGTTTCCTCATTTGGAAAATGAGCTGGAGAAGGAAATGGCAAACTGCTCCAGTATCTTTACCAAGAAAATCCCATATGGGGTCGCAAAGAGTAGGACATCACTGAAACAACTGAACAACTGAAATACTCAATAACCCAAGCATCCTGTATTTGAACTGCTTCTTTGTTCCCAGAAAGCCACAGAATATCATAAAGATTACTCAAAGGAATCCATTATTATTCTAAAGTGTTCATCCTGGCAATCTGCAAAAACAAAACAAACAAAAAGCAACAACAAAAACACAAGGCAGTGACTATATCATAACAGAGTAAAATAAGTGATGTTCGTAATGTTGACCCACTTCCACCAAGAAAAACTTAAATTATATTCAATATGTTCTCTTTTAGGAAAAAGCAAATAACATAATACTTTTAGAAAATTCAGTTCCAAAATGGTTTAACTTTAACTCTTTGAAAAGATTATATAGCCTTATTTATCTGGATATCTATCTATATAACTCAGTTATATAGAAAAAAATCATTTGCCAAGAATTCCTAGAAGTCAAGACTTTATTTTATATTCCTACCAGTTGATCATGTTCTTCTCTCTTCATCTAAATGTTTATCATGTAAAACCTTGGGGTTACAATACTAACATGTTGGAAAACTGGACATTTTCTCCATTCCCTACTAATTCTGAAAAAGAAACTCAAAGAGGAATTATGTGCCAGAGGTGGAGCAATTACAGCAGTTTCCAAAGGATAAGACAGCAATAATCCTTACAATGTAACAGGCTCATAAATTAACAGGAGAGAACATTAATCCTTAGAATTCACTCATCATCTGTCCCTCACCAGCCTCCACAAATCAACACACAAATCAACATGCAAGCTTGTACTTTGTGTGATACAGGAGCTTGTGTTCCTTCTGCAATCTCTGCTGGCACACACTGCTCCTACCCTCTGCTACCAAAAGCTTGAATCTACACTGATAAGTCTCAAAAGAAGTAAAAGGGAGAACTAATTAAGGATACAAGTATATTGAAGTGAAAGTCAGTCTGGAAGAAGAGAAGCAAAAAGCAATAATGTTAAAAGAACATATGATACAACAACCCACAGTGATCTTTTTTTTTTTAATTAGGGAATTGGGGTTAAGTGATTTTCCCAGGGTCACACAGTAAGTGTCAAGTGTTTGGTCTGAGGCCAGATTTGACCGCAGGTCCTTATGACTTCAGGGCCGGTGCTCTATCCACTGAACCACCTAGCTGCCCCAACCCATAGTGATCTTAAAGCCAGAATGAGCAGAGCTAATTTAATGATCTTAATTTTAAGGGAGTAACATGAAAACTAATCACCATATTGAAAGAAATAGTACAAGAAAACTGCCTAGAATTTCTGAATATATAAAAAAAAGAACAATTGAAACAATCCATTGATCAGCTAGCACTGGGGGTGGAAATTATGCTTCAAACTCCAAAACACATAGTGGCTAAATTTGCCACTTCCAATAACAAACAGCAAACTCTATGACTAAACAGCAAAAAGACCTTCATAGATAAAGTAAAGTAACTTTAAATAACACAAGACTATTCTGCATATACTAGAAAAGACAGAAGAGAAGGGAATAATATATTCTGTAAAGCAAAGGATCTCAAGATGCAATATAAAATGGCAAAAACCTGAGCATAATCATAAATTTAAAAAGACAGACATTTTAAGCACACATATAAATGCATATTATTCAAATGCAAGCCCCCACCCACCACACACACACACACACAGACACACACATACATGCACACACAATAGATAAGTAAACCCAGCCACTAAGAAAATTCCAAATACCATGTAGAATGTTATCAGAAGAAGGTACTTGGGAAATCAAATCTCTTTTATCCTAGATAAACTGAGTTTTTTTTTGTCCCTTGAATTCTTCCTTTCTTTAATTACTTTTCACCAGTCTATCCCCTTTTTTCTCTTGACCTGTCATTCTATGACACTCTCAACCAGGTAAATAATTCACAGTAATTCCACACAACATTTTGGGGTCTTTTTTTTTCTGTTTTTTATATTGAACAGATGTCAGGGGAGCGCAAGGGTTGTATAAAGATTATGAAATTCCCTTGCCAAATGACCAGGCCACCTTTCTGGTTACATTATAATTCCACATAATAGTTTTATACAACTTAAACTTTGAGAGGGAAATTCTGCACCTTTTAATATTGCTATTTTTGTTGTTTGTTGTTTGGTCATTTCAGTTATGTCTGACTCTTTTGACCCAATTTTTCTTGGCAAAGGTTCTGGAGTAGTTTCCCATTTCCTTCTTCAACTCATTTTACAGAAAAGGAACTGAGGCAAAGAAGGTTAGGTAATTTAAGTCACAGAGATAGTAAATTTCTGAGGCCAGATTTCAATTCAGGAAGATGAGACTTCCTGACTCCAGGCCTAGTGCACTACCCACTGCACCACCTAGCTTCCTCTTTATATTATTATCTCAGCACTAATTTTAATATTATACATTGAGAATTCTCTAATAACACTTAATAAGGAAAGTCCACAAATATTGCCTATTAATTGCGGGATGGAAGAGTATATTATGATTTCTATTTTGCAAATTATAGCACAATGGGGGAAACACATTTCTCTGTTCCCATAGCATTTAATGAAATAACCATGAGTAGAAAGATTATGCAGTAATGTTGTTCCCCATTTTTCTTCACTTCTTTATTGTAGAGTTACAAGCTTTTCCTCATGATTCTCAGTGACAACTACCTCTGGGTGTTATGAGGTGAAAACAATAACATTATAATATAAATATATACAAAGAAATGAGAATCACAAGTGTTGTATAATCTCTCTGCTCATAATTATATGATCATAGTGTTAAGTGAATATGTATTTATTTCTAATTCACCCCCAAAGCATTTATTTAGATGAAATCCAATTAAAATGAATGATAAAACCAACTTGAAAAGAGACAAAGAGTAAGGAATTATCAACATACAGGTAGACTATCTGCTCTACTTGTTTGATTGTAGTTATAAAGGTCTGAGATTTTCATTAGTGCATTTGCTGGCATCCATCCCTCTTTAATGACTGATGCACAATAGAATCACTTCCCAATAACAATAGATAAGGCCCATCCAAAGCTTGAAGAATCAAGCAGCTCATATGTTAACAACAAAGAAACACAAAGCACATGATTAAGGCCTTTTTAGATCTCCCCAGGTATGAGTCACAAAATCAATAAGCATTTATTAAGTGCCAGGAATTATGGTAAGCAATGGAGAAACAGAGAAAAGCAAAAGATAGACTGTGTCTCCAAGGAGCTCACAATCTTAAGGGGGTGGGGAGGAGACATGCACACAAATATGTTCAAACAAGCTATATGTAGGATAACTAGGAAATATTTAACAGAGGTAAGCCACTGGAAATAAGAAGGATAAGAAAAGGTGAGGATGGAATGGGATGATGGGACTTTAGTCAGGACTTGAAGAAAGTCAGAGAACCTAGAAGGCAAAGATGTAGAGGGAAAGTATTCCAGACATGGAGAAGAGAGAAAGAAATTATCACAAATGCTCTCCTGTCCTGAAATTATCTAATATTTACTTTTCATGTGTTTATTATTTACTTATCTCCATTTATGGTGGAGAGTAGAAAATAAGTTCCTTGAAGGTAGGAACTATTTGTGGTTTTATGTTTGTATTCACTACACCTGGCATGAAGTAGACACTTTAAAGTACTTATTACATTGAATTGAAAGAATTATTTATTAAAGTTAAGTGGCATGCCTTGAATACAAACATTATTAAATAAAAATATTTTTAAAATTCATCAGATGCTTTAATATTTACCAATATTTAATTTCATATCCAGGGCAACAACAAAGAATTACACGACGAAACATCTCTAATGAAAAGACTCAGTGAAAACTAACTAACCATAAGTCTCAGGAAGAGAAAGTTTAACAGAAACATGCTGAAACCAATGTTCATTAGCTATGGCATACATGATTAGACCAATAATTTGTAATCTTTCTAAAATTCCACTCTTATGAGTCTCCTATAAGTATGGTACTGAGTGAAATATTAAGAGGGTATCATTATTTAGAAAATACTTCATTGTTCAAAGAATTATGGTATAGGAGTATCAATATCTGAGCTCTGGTAAACCATTAAAAGCTAGAAGTTACTGTCTCTGACCAAATTGAACATTGACTATAAAAATGGAGGATTATTAAATAAGAATAGTTTAGGATGAACATTTTTCCCAGTGATTCAATAGTAGAAAAGTGGGAAATTATGTCCCAGTGATAAATTATTTTTCAAATATTAAACTTGTTGCTCAGTCATTTTTCATTTGGGTGTAACTTTTTCTGATTCATTTGAGGTTTTCTTTGCAAAAATATGGGAGTGGTTTGCCACTTCCCTCTCCAGATCATTTTATAGATGAGGAAACTGAGGCAAACAGGGTTAAGTGACTTGCCCAGAATCACATAACTAGTAAGTGTCTGAGGCCAGATTTGAACTCAGCAAGAAAAGTCTTCCTAACTTCAGACCTGGCACTATCCACTATACCACTTTACCAAAAGAAAAATTACATGGAGACAGATAGGTGGTTCAGTGGAGTCAGGAAGACCTAAGTTCAAATAATAAACAATATAATATTATTGCCCAAATGCAAATTACAGACAACCCAACAAAATTAATGTAGAAACTGGCACTTTTATATTGAATTTTATTCATATCAACAGAAGTCTTTAGATTACAATGATCTTTTAAGAAGGGGATTTACATTGTTTTTATTGAATTCCATATTTGTATAATGGGAGAATTCTTTGTAGGTTATTTCTGTCAATGCAAGCAAGAGTTATGGAGCAGAACCTCCACTGCATAGTATATTATATGTACAGCTCTCATTTCTACTTTTTCCTGGCAATATTCAATTTCTGTAACAAATGTGGCATTAGTGTCAGCCTAACAATTTACATGTATCTTCTTACTTTCCAATGGAAAAATAAAAACCACTTCGTTTCAGTAATCCCAGCAGACTATAGTATCCCGGCAGTTATAGTAGAGGGAATCTCAATAAATTCCTATCTGGATTGAGCAGAAAATGGGAAAAAGGGAAGACATTCAGGAACAGGTTACACCTCTGACAGGGATTGATTCCACTCCCTTTCAGAAATTAGGCAAGGTGAAGGATGGGTTGGCCTGGTCTGGCCTAGGCCAAGAGACCTCCAAGGAAAACACAGGTGCTATAGGAGGTTTTAAGGAGCTTAATAGATGGCACTCTTCCCTATGAGTAAGAGCTAAACAGATGCCAAGGCACAGAACTAGGGCAGAGATCACTGAGTAGCAAAAGGGCTTTCTTTTCCCATAAATATAGACTAACGTCTAATTCTAGGACACTTTTAAAAAGACTGTCTAGATGTAGATAATATCATAGTCCTAATCAAATGCAACTATGCCTAACGTGTCTTCATTCAAAAGGTTGCCTTTAGTTTTTGTGGAAGAAAACTTGCATAGTAGAATTTCACTGATTTTCATTAACTGGCTTGCAAAAAAAAAAGAATTAATAATTTAAAAGTCTGAATTATAGTAGCTTTCATAAAGAGATGTCGCACTGTTTTGAACAAGGGCCCATAGCACTTGAAAGACATAACAAAACTTTACCTAGTAAAAGGATCCCAAGGGACTAGCTTTAATAAATGAAAAGAATGATTCATATTTATAATTATAATATCCATTTTGTGCATGTATTTGAGTGTTTCTAAAACACTTTAATGCTCTTTTCAAAAGTTTGTTCTCTTAGCTTTTAAACAACCCTTCTGGGATGTTACTTAGGCTATGATTTTGTTTAGTCAGCCCTATACTCATGATAAGTACAAAGGCCAAATTCAGCCTTGTTCCTCTCTCAAATCTCTAATTAATTCAGTATGAATTAATTCAGTTTTTGCTTGTTATATTTGGGGCTTAGGGATATGAATTTATAGTGTTGAGAATTCTATGGGTTGGTGACGGTTATGTACTTTATAAGTCTAAAGTTGTCTGGGGTACTAAGGATTTAAGTGACATGCCCAGGATTGAAAAGCCTATACATTTAGGTGAGATCTAAACCCAGGAGTCCTGATTCCCTCCACATGGGGATCTTTAACTACTCTGCCACATTTCCTCTGGATAAGGTATTTTGGTGTCAGAGTTTTATTTTTGTTTTTGTTTTGTTTTTTGCTTTTTTAAATTTTGCTACACTCAGTGGTAAAATGGTAAAACTCTATTTTCCAGTCAACATAGATCGGCACCTTCTCTGCAACTTAGTGTCTTCCCAGGAGAAGTGGTTCTCAGACTTTTTGGTCTCAAGAGCCCTTTAATCTCCTAAAATTATTAATGAACCCCTGAGAGCTTTTGCTTATGTTATATCTATTCATATTTACCACATAAGAAATTAGATATCATGGTATTTTTATAGAAATATTCTTGATGTTGTGGAGCCCCTGAAGGTACCTTGGAGACCTCCAGATGTTTCTAGGTCACATCTTGAGGACTGCTGGCTTAGAGAATTGAGAAGTTAAGCAACTTACCTGGATCAAAAAGCCGTTATGTGTCAGAGAGAAGACTTGAACACAAGTCTTCCTAACTCTGGGGCCAGTCCTTATTTATTACTCAATGTTGTCTGTTAGGAAGTTTTACTCTGCTTTGATGCCCAGAGAAAAACAAGGATCCCCAGACAGTTTTAAAGTAATTATTATTTAAACAATTTTGATGACAACATAATATGAGTGTTCTGAGATTTTTTGTCTGTGTCAGGACCCCTTTGGCATTTTGGTAAAGCCCATGGATCCCAACTCAAAATAATGTTTAAAATATATAAAATGCATAGGATTACAGAGAAATGATTTGACTGAAATATCAACATACTTTTATCAAAATTTTTTTTAAGTTCACAGACCCCAAATTAAAAACCTCTGTGATAACAAAAGAAAAATTCAATGATATTAATACTAGTTAGTCCATAGAGGGCTGTGATTTCTTATAAAGGGAGCCCTCTCTGAGCCTTGGAAGAACAATGCTCCTAATGAAAAACATCTGACTAACAGTTCACAGGTGCTTGACTGTCTCCGCTCTGAGGATTCACCACCAGCAGAACCAAATCACTTTGAGTCTTCCAGGTTTTCAGGGAGTTCTTTGAATGTAAGTACCCCCTGCCCAGCTGTTTTTTGTGAGCCTGGCCCTGTCACCAGATTAGCCAAAAATAACATCTTCCACCAGACCCGTGCTCCTCAGCTGGGCTGCTCCCAAATGATGTTTGCTACTCATTAAAAATCTGCAAAGCCAACTGAGAGCCAGTCCACCACGTTGCAGACAGCCAAAGCTGAGCCCAGAGAAGGGAGGAAATCTGAGCCCAGCTCCTCACACCCCTAAGAACCCAGCCTGCTGCATTCCACACAAGCTGCGATTGATGGAGAGACTGCTTTGGAAGCTCTCTTAGTGGAGAGTAAGAGCAACCTAGCTATGCGGTCACAAGGACAAATGTTGTTGGTGCAAGGTCGTTGCAAAGTAAATAAGACACAAAATAAATCTGGTCGCTACTTGTGGAAAACATGAAACCGCAAAAGGAATATGCCACCTGGCAAGTGTGGACTGGTTGGGTGGTGCTGGTTTATCTCCAAAAAATAAGAAAGGCTTTTGAAAATCAGCAACTGGCATTATCAGTGAAGAGAATCAAAACTAAACTGGTCAGAGCTGCTTGAATGTTGATCTTATCTGCCCTTCATGTATTCCCAGAAGGCTTGTCCCTGTGCAGAATGGACGTCCTCCCTCTAGGTTAGTTTCTTTACATGAAAAATACCACTGCAACACACAAAGGAATGAATGAAAAAAGAGGTAGTTGAAGGCAACTATTTTGAGTTAGCTACTATACTTAAAAAAATTCAAAAGACCTGACCTTCTAGGACTTTTATTTTAAATATGCTTATTGAAAGGAGTCTGTGGGCCTAAAGTTTAGGCAAACTGTTCATATGGACAATACATTCAGAATTTAAAATGTTGCCTTAAAAATAAAATAATGTAATGATGCATATTTGATTAAATTTTATATTCATATCTTCCTATCCCTATTTATGTATGTATGAATGAATCAATAAATGAAAAGATGGATAGATGAAAATCCGTTTATTAAGTACATCTAAAAAAATCCACTTTAGGGAACACAGGTAAGCCAATTTGGGCCCGCTTTGAAATGTAAAAGTTTATCATTTTGTTTATAGATCTAGAGCTGAAAGGGAACAAAATAAGTATCTACATCAGCTTGTTCATTTTACAGGTGAAGTTATTGAGACACAGGGAGCTGAAAAGACTTTCCCAATATCACACAGGTAGTGTCAGAGATGAAATTAAGCCAAGGTCTTTTAACACTCTATCTAGTACACTTTTCACTGTTAGCCAGCAAAGAAAGTTCTAATTGATTTAAGGAAAGGATAGAAGAGAAATAGAAGAGAGAGACAGAGAGACAGAGAGAGAGAGAGAGAGAGAGAGAGAATGATAAAATATTTATTAGATGCTTGGGGACTGTGCATATCTGGAAGACGAGCTAGATTTGGAAAGTCAAAAAAAAGTAAATTTGGCCTCTGAATCAAAAATCCAAATGATACACACAGATTATATTTATATAGTCCTTTCTGGTTTACAAAGTGATTCCTAGACTGTAGTTTATTTGGCCCTCATGGTACCTCTATGAGGTAGGCAGACACATTTTAGTGACAGGGAAAATGAGGTTTTAGACAGTCTATATGACTTGTCTCTACAACTATTAAGTGTCCACATAGGGACAAAAACCTAGACCTCTTCTAACATCAAATTCAATGTTCTTGAAATTATGCTATGATATTTGTCTTTAAGAATATGTTCAAGGGTAAAAGTATTTTTGAGAATGTCTTCTGGAACATCGAGGGAACATTTCGGTATATTCCAAGTGACATTCAATGACACTTTAGTCATCATTGAAGAGTTCTCACCTATAATGCCTGCCAGACTATTTTGTATGGCTAGTCCAAAAGGGAACAGGATAAAGTCCTAGTAAATCACCCATCAACCCCAGATATGCCAGAACTACTCATCAGTGTCAGAGCAGTTGAACTCAGCTTCTGATTCATCCACACCAAACGGATTTATTTTTAACCTGGATGCTGTCATGCTTACAGCTCTTAGTTAGCATGAAGGAGATGGGGAGAAAGGCAACTCTAACCTTACCTTTAGGACGATTGCCTTTGTAAAGAAGGTGCTGTGCTTCCCAAGATGGGTTTTTCAAAATTTTCATAAACTTACTTTTCATTAGTTTTACCCTTCCACATCTTCATTTGTGCTTAGTACTAAAAGAGCATAAATTTAAAGTTAAAGGGAATTTCGGAGGTATTTTAATCTGACCCCCTCATTTTGAGGAATGTGAATTCTTCATTTGCATGAGAAAACTGAAATTCAGAGAAATTAGATGATAAAAGGCAGTAGCTGTCACACGACTAGGATTTGAAATCAGGGATGTTTTATCCATAACCCAAATCTATATGAAATAAGCCAGGGAAGCCATAGACCTCTTCTTATTTTTGTGCTTATTCTTCCTTAATCATAGAAAGATCAAGTGTGACCTATGACAGAAATGTCTGCAGAAATAAAATATGGGGATGGTTTTCAAGGAATGAGGCCTTTCTGCGGCCTCATAAAGAAGTGCTACATGTGGATTCTAGAAAGTTGCTCAGCAGAGAGCCACACACAGGGGGAATGTCACGAGAACTTGAAAAAGGGAAACAAGAATTTCTAGGTCAAGGAGCTGGCTGGTCCCTCTTAGTCACATGTCCTTCACTTGCCTTGCACCCCCCTTTAACTTGCAGTCTGTTCTCCCTAACCCCTTCCCCAGGGAGAGAATGAGGGAGACATTTTGTACCAATTGTTCTTATCGTACAATCTTACCACGTACCTTTCCTAAAAGCAAATTGGGGCTGCTATACGGTTATCAATGGGAAGCACGCTGTTGGGGCTCATAAGCAACAGTGCTAGAAAGCCAGTCTTATAAATTTATGTAACAGAATCCTAAGAGTGAGTAGTAGCTGCCCAGGGAGGAAAGACACACAACAATGAGAGTACAGTTGGCAGAATGACCCCGGGGAAGGTGCTACGATTTACTCAATTCAATAAAAGTTGATTAAGCATCTACTCTGTGCCAGGTACTGGCTACCCCACTGGGGACCCAACTGGGCAGTTCTAGTTGGACAACACAGCTCCTTTCTCCCTCCCTCTTTCCCTCCTTCCTTCCTTCTTTCCTTCCTTCCTTCCTTGGTTGGGCTATGCTGGCTTAGAGTGAGTACACATAGCAATTTTTTTTCTATTTTGACCAGAAACTCTGAGTATCTTCCCCTCTCAGATTGATTATTTCTTTTTGATTAGGTAAAGGAGTACATTCTTTGCCTCATCTTTTACCTAACCTTAACAAAATCAGCCCCATGGGCTTGGGCTGGGACCTATTGTTGGTCAATCAATGAGAGCCAGAGTGATTTGGATTTAAGGCATGGTCCTTAAGAAATAAATCTAGCCAGCAAACTCCAAAATATCTTTCAAGGTTTCAGGGATGAAAATTTGCATTCCTTTGGGCAAAACATCCTCAGGTAAGGGTATAACACACTATGTAGACAGAGAGAGAGGAAGGAGGAAAGGAGAGGAGAGGAGAGGAGAAGAGAGGAGTGCATTGCATAACTGGTGAGTGGGTCCCCAGTGGGACAGCTCATGCTACTCACAAGTTGTTGTTTATCTTTCATTCTCAAAGAGGACCGTGGCCTCAGGAAGGTGATTCCATGACTTGAAAGTGAATTAGATTTAAGTGAGGGAGGGCTATGCAAAGTCACCAGCTTCACATTCTCCTCCAGAGCCATTTGGATCCAAAAGCAAGATATAGATTAGGATGGCTGGAGATGGCCCCTAGAATGAATGTAAATAGTAATTTTTTCTGTTTTGGATGGAAAATCTGAGGATCTTCCCCTCCCAGAACTGATTGTTTTGACTTGGTAAAAGAGACCATTCTTGCCTCATTTATTATTTAGCCTTAATCACTGAATGGGCATTGCCTCAGTCAAACTGAGACCTGGGAAACACCTTAGTTTAAAAAAGGCCAAAGTCTCCCATTGCATCCAGGACCATCTCTAGTCATCCTGATCTATATCTTGCCACAGGACCCAGATAGCTCCAGAGAAGAAAGTGAGACTGGTAACTTTGCACAGCCCTCCCTCACTTAATCTAATTCCCTTGCAAGTCATGCATCACCTTCCTGATATTATGGCCCTCTTTGAGAACCAAAAACAAACCATGCTAAGTGCTGGGAATTAAAAAGGAGGCAAAAGACAGTATTTCCCTTCAAGAAGCTCATAATCTAATCACAGGGCTAACATGCAAACAAATATATATAAAGCAACTATGTTCAGGATTAATAGAAAATAATTAACAGAGGGAAGGCACTTAAATTAAATGGTTGGAGAGGGCTTTCTGTAGGAGGTGGAATTTTAATTGACACTTAAAGGAAACCAGGGAGGAGAGTAGTTGTGCTGGAGGAGAGAGAGTATTCCAGGAATGGGGAATAACCAGAAAGAGAATGCCCAGAGCTGAGTGATGGAGTGTCTTGTTCATGGAAGAGCAGGAGACCAGTGTTTTGGATCAAAGAGTACATGTTGAGGAGGAAGGTGTAAGAAGACTGGAAAGGTAGGAGAGGGCTAGGTTATAAAGGACTTTGAATTCCAAGCAGAGCATTTTGTATTTGTTCCTGGAGGCAATAGGAAGTCACTGTAATTTATTGAGTGGGGGGTGGGGGGGAGAGTGACATTATCAGACTTGGGTATTAGAAAAATCACGAATGTACTGGAGAGGGGAGAGACTTGAGGCAGGCAGACACACAAAGAGGTTATTGCAGTAATTGAAGAAGAAAGTCATGAATTTACTAACCAATCCTGACTATGGGATATAAATGAGCCATGTTGTGGAACAAGGAGGAAACTGATAAACTGAAAAGACTTCAGAGGAAGTCATGGAAGAAGAATGAATGAAACAATTAGGTTCCATGTAATATTCTAAAAAATAAAATTAAATTGAAAAAATAAAGGAACATCATTCATTATGCTAAATTGTGTGGTATTGAATATTTTCTCTTTTCTTCTGAAATTGTTATTAAGGAAGAGTAATTGCACTTACACTACTGAATGAAGAATTTGTTGTAAATGCTAGTTTCATACGAATGTGACATAACTAGAGATACTGAAATAATGAGAATTAGTAAATTAGCTTGGAAGCTATTAAAGATAATCCTATCCTTTCACTTACTCCTCCCTCACCCAAAATATTATTCCTTTAAGCCAGGGTAAGGTGGAAAGAGAAGTGTTTAGGCTTAAGGATTTCACCATTTTGCTGATTCTTTTGCAAGACTGAATATTTGAAATCAGGCAAATGTTTATAGAACTGACAAATTATGAAAAGACAAAGCTGTATGTGGGATAGGCCTTACATTTTCATGCAAAGTACCACTACATAACTAGACCTAAGGACTACAATTATTCTTTTTTTCCTTTATAACTTGATATTATATTCATAGTATAACATAGGATTGATCTTAGTGGAATCTTATTTTTGCATGATTTTTTTGTGTGTTCTAAATGCTTTGTATGCCTATCAGATAATGCCAAGTGTAAAAATAAGTACATGAAACTTCATTTAATTGATTAAAAGCATATTTTAGCATAAAAGTATTTTTTTCAAAACTGCAATCTACTAAATAGCTGAATTATTTGTGACAAGTTTTTTTTTTAAATGTAACTATTATAGGTGGCTCTTTAAGTGGGAGAAGTTATGTAAGCAATCAAATATAACCAACAGTCAATGCTATCCTCTAAGAAGGGATTTACCAGAATCCATCTCCCCCAAAACCCTTAGTTTTCCTTAAAATAATCCTCCTAAAAGGAATATGTAACTTATAAAATAATCAGATAACCAAATAAATTAATCAGATTTATGAACCACATTCAAATTTGATGAATGTCTTCCCTCAGGCAAAATGAATTTGACATTAGAGCAATTAGCCACACAATAAAGCATATATTTATTGTGACTTGGAAGATGATAAAGTACTTGAATGAACCACCAATGAAAATGTTATGTGGTCTTAAAATAAGTGAGAAGGAAGACACAATGCTTTTAATACACTGTGTCATCATTATCTTATTGTAAAAATAATGATTTATGTTTCAATCAACAGCAAGACCTGGTACAAAATTATTTTCTCAGTAGAAAAGTACTCCAAAATATCTTATGAACCAGGGAGAAAAGAGAGGGAAAATGGGAGTCCCTGTATCCCTCAAAAGAAAATTAATTATGTTTACATAGATTACAGAGTGTGGGGGATATGTTGTAGGAAAGATATCTCTGACTTTTCTCAGCTTGCCAGATCTCTGTCCCTTCTGTCTTCAGCTGCAGCTACAAAGCACCTTACAAATCATAATCAGACCACATACCATTCTTGATTCATAATTATGAACCTCACTCTTCCAACATTTTTAACGCTCTGTTTGTCTGATGTCATCCTTGCTTGGACTTTTATTTTTTTTAACATAGACATATCTTTTTTACTTCAGATTTTGGACTTGTGGCCAATGGATTTTGTAAGCTCATTCTTTTCAAGAAAGTAGAAATCTCTCAATAGACGAATGTGTTAGTCTTCATGAATAATAGGAATAGCTGCTTAAATTGTACAAACACAGACACACAGACACACAGACACACACACACACACACACACACACACACATAGGTCTGCTTGATCTTTTAAGGAAGAAAGAAGTAAAATTAGTTCAGACTGGATCCTACCATCTGCAACTCACTAGCGAGGAACAGAGCATTTTCATCAGTCATTATGGGTCAGATCTCAATGATTAAAAACCCCAGAGTTTCTCAAGGGTATAATTTCCTGGTTCTCCACCTGCACACTTCCCCATGGATCTCATCACCCTTGACTTTAACTAAACCAGCTAACTAGGAGTGAGATATTCCATTATAATATATGTGAAACAAATTTAGCTCTGTTGACCATCAAGCAAATTAGCAAAGTGCTTTGCCAAAACTATCAGGAAAATAATCTTCACAATTTTGCCTTTGGCAGGTACAGGTAGCTAGAGATTATCAGATCCCTCTGTCCTTTAGTATACTGAACCAACTCAAACTGATTTGCAAATGTTTGAAACTCAGTAAAACTACAAATGTGTTTGACCTATCACATTTCTTCTTCATATTTGAACCTGTATATTTCAAAGGAATTGTAATTCCTATGTTTCTGACTAATTTACATTTAACTCATCAAAATGATGTAATAGAAGAGACATTGCTGTCTAAGAAAGACTACTTTTTAGAAAAGATTTAAAATTTTATTTATTAGAAATAGAATATTACTTTACCATCTTATATTCACCATCATGACCACCTCCCTCACCTCCATCCCAATGCTTCCCTACCCCAAGTTTCAAGTTTGGTATGAAAGTCAGGGTTCTCTGTGTTCCAATGTATTCTGAATTTTCATGGAAACATTCTCTTCTTTCCAGTAATAGTCAGATCATATAGTTTTCCCTCTCTTGGTGTATGTAATTCCACAGAGATGTTTCCATAATTACAAACAGTACACTGTAGTTGTCCTGAGACAAAACAGGCCTTCATGATTAAGGAACTAAAAAACAATGGGTAGAAATGTTCTTCATAGACTTTTGGTTTCCTCCTCAATGAATGGTGGTAATATTAGGAATGTGTAGAAAAAAATGTGTAGTCATGTTACTATCCACCCCCCATAAAAAATAAGTTAACAAATGTAAGACTAAAGTGAAAATTATTGCTTTAAACTTGTCTGGAAAGAGAATGAAATGTCACCAAAAAAATGGGGATATTCTTTAGAATTTTTGTGTCTTTAAGTGTGACTCTAAATCAGCCTGTCAATAGTAAATAAATATTCATCAAGCCTGACCTACTATGTGTCAGACACTGTGCTAAGCACTGTGGATTCCAAAGAAAAATACAATACAAACTAAAAAGTTTCTCCTCTCAAGAAACTCAACCAATGGGTAGATAACATGCAACTATGTGCAAGTAAGCTACATACAGGACAAATTGGAGATAATAAACAAAGCAAAGGGACTCGCATTAAGGGGAATCCAGAAAGATTTCTTGGAGAAGTTGAGGTTTTATCTGGGACCTAAAAGAAGTCAGGCAGATGATGAAATGAAAGTAAGAAAGAAAAGAATATCTGAGTTATTTTTCTAGCATAATCTCTAGATATATCAAAGAAATAAATTTCCAGTTTCCCTACAGTATATATTTAAAATTTAGGATGAATTTTGGTTGCAATATAGACTTTTTCTCCCTTAGGTGCTTTATAATCTGAAGATCTAGTTATAAAATCATAATCAATTAAAATATTTTTGGTACATAGTACATAAAACTGAGACTGGAAGACACTTGAAGGGGTATTATTTTAAAAATATGTTCTACCACTGGCTTTCTCAGACATCCACTGAAAAAAAGTATAATTTTTAGTTGTAACCATGGAAAGACATTCCAAAACGTGAAAAGGATATCAAATTTAGCAGGGCAGAAAATTTCGTTCTGTACTCCATACCTAAGTAAAATTTCAACTTCTGTTTGAATTTATATTTGGAAAAGATTTTTTTTGTCCCCAGTGGTAAAATAGCTAGTTAAAAAAAAAAGTCAGTTAAGCAAATAGTTGGATTTTTGTTCTCGATAAAATTGACACCAACTTCTCAGTTCTTTTTTTTTTTCACTTGAGGTAATTTTCAGGTTGTTTCAATGTCACAGAGGCAATCTGAGTATTTTACTTTTTTGTCCGTTTGTTATGGGGTATAGTGTATTTTTCTAGAATAAAAATGTGCCCTATCCTAAACAGTGTTATTACAGAAGATCTAGAAACTTCTGATGAATCAATTGATCACTCAGAAATGTTAGCCAGGTGTGAAAAAGCTTTAATCAATTTGGATAGAATCAAATGAAATACCATGAGGAAGGTACTGAAACTTGTTGAAAGACTCAAATATATACTTCAGGGCCTTTGTATGTTACAGTCAATTAATTCAAAATAAACTCCAGCAAGAGTATTCTAGAAGAAGTATTCCATTTTTGGAGTAGGTAATGGAATTGACTTTGGGAGGGAGAAATTGAGATTTCAATTCAACCACCACCCACAACAAAAACCATCGTTTGACTAATAATCCATGATGAGCATACTGGATGGAGAAGCCTAAGCGACATTCCTCTAAAAAAAATCTTTAGGCTTACCCATAAAATGATGAGAGAAGTAGCCAGGTACTCTCTAACTAATCAACCTACCAGTATATTAGAAGGAGCTCAGAGAATGAGACCAAAAGAAATGCTACTTTCAGAAACAATAATAAGCTGCTAAGTTTCAAAATCTTCCACTTTGTACTTTAGATACTATTTTTTTCCCCTGAATGACATGGATGCCTCAGCAAAGGTACCACTGTTAAATGAATATGAAAAGAACATTGTCACTTACTTTTATTGGAAACCTTAGGATTCTGTGCTGTGGCTGCATTTAGATTCCAAAACAACCTAAATTCTTTGAGAGTAGGAACTGATCAATTATTTTGTCTTTATATTGTCAGTTCTTAAAATATTAGCTGGCACAAAGTAGGTGCTTAATAGAGGATTGTCAATTGGTTGATTGAGGCTATTGAGAGTCACAACAGGAAAGAAACATGAATATATACCATAAGTATATATTACACCTTATCCTCTGGTTGGATTATAATTCTGAAAACTCTATTTGTTTACATAAAATAATTATATTTTCATTACAAGTCTTTGGAGAACCCATTCTTCCACATTATAAGAAAAAAGCACAGAGACAAATTTGACTAAATATATATCACTAAACTTTGATAGGATGTAAGCCAGAAATTTTAATATTATTTATTTGCCATTTTTCTTAGTATATCTTCAGAATTCCAGGCAACCTGGTCTTAGCATAATCTACTTTCCTTTCCAGAGGTCCTAAGAACATTTGCCTGGCCCTTGCCTCAAGTCTAATTTCCTTGTGTCATCCTTCATGGGATAGAGGAACTCAACAGTATAGTCCTTCATCATACTGTTTTCACTTGGTGGAGTACTTGTGGAAAGAGATGGGCTAGAGTGGCACTTCTTAAACTGTGGAGCATAACCCCATCGGGTTGTGACCCACAGTTTAATAATTCCTGAAGGGGAAGCTAGTGGAGAAAGCTTAAGAAGCTTTGATTCCTGTTATGCTATCTTTGCACATACTTGTTATAAAGTTTTCTTTATCTTTTTTAATAGGGGAAGTGGAAGAGAGGGAAAATAAGTATCTGTTCATTGAAAATATGAAATTTTATTTTTAAAAAGCATTTACTATGTGCAAGTCACTAGACTAGGTGCTGGAGCTGCAAATAGCAAAACAAACAAATAAACATAAACAAACAAACATGAAATTGTCAGTAACTTCAAACAATTTACATTCTAGTAGAGAATAGATTTCCCATTTTCTATAAGATTTAAGTCTAGGTGTTTTTCATATTTTGTAATTATTCATCTATTGCATTTAAGTTAGTTGGCACATAATTGGACAAAATAGTTTCATTTTTTTCTTGCATTTACTTTTTATATCCAGTGATTTCTCTTTTTTGTTGTTATTGTTTCTAATCTTGGTGGTTTGGTTTTCCTCTCTCTCTCTCTCTCTCTCTCTCTCTCTCTCTCTTTCACACACACACACACACACACACACACACTCTCTGGAAGGAGAATTTTATTTCCTCTTTTGCTCCCCTGCCTCTCAAAATATCTTTACCATTTGTAGCCCTATAGAAACTGCTTTTTGGTTAGGGTGCCCAAAGCACCATCAAGAGGATTGTATGAAATTTTTTTTGAAAAGGGCTTTGGTCTGCCATGGAAATCTGTTTTTTTCACAGAGTGCTCTATGATCTTTGGTCCTATTCTTGTTGGTGTTTCAGCCTTTTTGGGAACATGAGATCTTCACTTGGCAGCATGCTTCTTGTAAATCTCTAGGAATTCATTCATATCATCAGGGGACCCCAGAATAACTGGCACTTTCTCATGGATATCAGTGGGAATGATGTCCAGTACAGTTTTATTTCCCATGGTAGCCAGTCCTCTGATTTTTTCATGACAAAGGCCATTGGGTTACACTCATACAGGAGTCTCAGTTTTCCTTTGGGGCTCTTTTGTTGGCTGGATACAAAAAGATTCCTCTATACATCAGTGTTCTGTGTACATCTGCAACCATGGAGCCCACATATCTTGCACCATAAGGAGTTTTATTATCCTGGGGAAATGTCTTTTTCTGGATATACTTTGCAATTGTAGGATCAAAGTCCCTGGCATAGCCCTCATTAAGACTGTAGATACTACCTTTCTTTTTTTTTATCTTCACATCTTCTTCAACCAAAATGAATTCCCCAATAGCCAGGTCCAGCAAAGCAATTGACTCCACATGCTATAGCCAGCACTAACATTGTGGCACTGTCATAAAGTGCATACCCAACAGCCACTAGATTCCTACCAGACTGCACAGCATCCTCTCAGAAGGCTCACCAGTTGAATTCTTTCTCTAGATGCCAAAAATGCAAGGCAGCCAGTGGATGCAAGGCAGCCAATGTTAGAAGAACCATCCAGAGGATCAAAAGAGACCACATACTTGCCCCTTTTTTTTCTATTTCTAGTATTACTGGCATTTTTATTTTCTGATACAAGAACATATATAGCAAAGGATGACTTTAGCCTGTTAATAACCAGGTCATTGGAGAGAATATCCAGCTTCTTCAACATTAGTAGAGCCAGCAATTCCATAGAGATTGGCTATGCCTGCTTTCTTCACCACAGAGAGTGGTTCATCTAGGTCATCATCTCACCAGTGCCCTTGGCTTTCCTGCCCTCCTCCATGACAAAATGGGTGAGGGTACTGACATTGGTGTTGAAGAAAGACTTGTCAGTCATGATTGGGTGGGAGGGGTAGATACCCTTAGGACAAGAGAAGCCCTGAGCTTAGCAGGCAGTAAGAAAGGCTGGAATAGGGAGTCTGAGCTAGTCTTAAAGCAGGTGGTGTGGGAGAGCCCTTCCTCTCTCTTTTTGAACAAGATAATCTATTAGTTTGCTTATATTTTTTAGTCTTTTAAAAACTCCTATTCTTATTAATTCAACTTTGCATACTTAATTTGATCTTTTACTTTTAAAATTTATATTTTGTATTTAGGTTTTGCACTTCTTGCTTTTCTTGGTTTTTATTTAATTGGATAACCAATTAATCTAATTAGTTCCAATTAATTAATCTAATTAATCATTAATCTCTTCCTTTCCTTCGTTGTTGAATGTTTAGAGAAATAATCTATTTTTTCCATATAATGAATGCTTTGTTAGTATCTTACAAGTTCTAATATAGCTCCCCCTTGTTATAATTCTCTTTGATTAGATTTTCTGTTGGTTTTATAGGCTATGTTCTTTGATCCATGAACTTTTTGGAATTACATTGTTCAGACTTTATTTGCCTGAATCATTTCTTCAAATTACACATATTATTTATACTTTTATTGTATTATGATGTGCAAAAGATTTTCTGTGTATTTTATTATGTTACAGCTTAATACAAAGCTAATTTTTAAAGATTACATACAGAGATCTTTATGATTCCTTTTCAGTAGTAACCAGAGATCTAGCATATTTGACTTTTCTTACATTCAATTCAGACCTTTAACTTCTTTCCTATTTGTCTTTTTGTTGGATTTGCCTAAGTCTGAAAGGGACTTTTAGATAGTTCCTAAAAATTATTGTTTCATTCTCTATTTCTCCTTTTAGTTTAATAATCCTCCTTCATTCAATCCATTCACTTTGAAAGTCCACCAAGTCAAATGATGTTTTTTTTTTTTCTCAAGCTTCCATTCTTGTAATTGTATCAAAGATATTTCCCCTTTCTGGGATTGTGCATTAATTCTTTTAATTCATAATATTCCTTCATTGTAGCAAAGATCTTCTTCTAATGTCTCAAATCTAAAGTTTCAATTTCTTGAATTAGAACTCTGTGTCAGGGCCAAGATCTAATCTTGCCTACATTCTTGGATAGAGTATCTCGGCTCAGGCCCTCTCTCCTTCTTTGGTACTAGAGTGTTGTACCAAGGCTAGATCCTGATCCTCTTACAGTTTGGAAGCATTGTCCTATAAATTGGGATGGGAGGCTGCCTGGGGCCAATCTCTGACTTCTTCCATGCCTCTGAGCTAGAAGTAGAGTCCTGGTCTACTATATGGATGCATGGATAGCAAGTCTGGCACATTGCCAAAGTCTGTATCTGTTTCTTTGTGTAATCACCTGCCAGACATATGTGGCTTCATATTCAGTCCCTGAAAAGTCCTGATGCAGATCAGGTTGGCTTTAGGGCATCTTGTTGGTCTATCTTTAGATATGGATCACCCTGACTTCAGACAGTCTGCTTGTTCCTTCTGCCATGCATAGGTCTATGGCTTCAAGCTATAGGCTTTAGAGCAGCCCCACTAGAGATGTCATTGGCTTCTTAGTATATCTATAAAATTCCACAGCAGAGCCAAGATGGCGGAGTAAAAGCAGTGACTTGCTCTCCCCTAAACCCCTCCAAATACCTGTAAAAATGGCTCTAAACAAGTTAAAGAGCAGCAGAACCCACAAAAAGATAGAGTGAAACAAATTTCCAGCCCAAGACAACTTGAATGATTGTTTGGAAAGGTCTATTGTGCCAGTCTGGGAGAGGAACACTGTTCAGCGTGGGCATGCATGCAAAGACCAGGCCTCAGTGAATCTAAAGCAGGCTTCAGAGGCCTGAACCACAGGCAGCTGTGGTGGTTTCCAGACTTTTGAACCCACAAATGCCAAAGACAACTTAGAAGGTCAGTAGTTCACTCAGTGACCGAGGTGAGAGAGAAGTTCAATCTTAACCCCAGTCTCGATGCAGCCCTGGGGCAGCAGCTGCTTCCAAAGCTCTTGGCCCACAGATGTAGGGGGAATCCAGTGGCTGATCAGAGGGAGATTGCAGGGATCTCTTTGCTGGTGCAGAAGCAGGATTCTTTTGCTTTGCCCGTGCTTGGATCTGGGGCGCATTTCTCGGTGGCAATCCTGGGATGAGGAGAAGTACTTGCAGGGTGAAGAGAAATGAGAATGATGCAAGAAAATCATGAAAAACAAATCAACAGCTTGCTAAAGGAGACCCCTCAAAAAAAACTGAAAAAAATAAAATTCCAATCACCCTGGCCTTGGCACAATTTCCTTCACTTTCCAGACAGTATTCAGACCTTTTTCCTGGCCCTCCCTTCAAAACTAGTGTCCTTGCTTCTTCCTTTAAGGAAAAGAGGAGCTCAGTGACATTTTCCTTTGATTTTAATAATAATTATTATAACAACCAACATTTATATAGCACTTACTATGTGCCAGTCATTTTATAATTATTATCTCATTTGATCCTCACAATGACCCAGGGAGATAGTTGCTATTATTTTCTCCATTTAACAGATGGAAAAACTGAGGCAAACAGAGGTCAAGTGACTTGCCTAGGGTCACATAGCTGTTGCTGTTCATCCTTTGTTCTTGAAGAGGACCAAGAATATCATGAGGATGATGTCTTGATTTGTATGGGAATTGGATGTAAGAAAGGCAGAGTTGCCCAGAGTTATCAGCCTCACTCTCTCTTTAGTCATGGAATTCCAGTAGCAAAACAAACTTCAAGACCACTGGAGATGGCTCAAGATTCATTGAGTGACCTTGGCCTTTCTAAATTAAGGTCTTTCCAGGTCTCATTTTATCCAAGACCACACCCATTCAATGACTAGGTAAAAGTTGAGACAAAAGGTGGCTCAATTTACCTTTACAAAGATATCAACTGGGGGGAGGGGCAGCTGAAGACCCTGTGAGTTTCTGGCCAAAAGAGAAAACAATTGCAATTTGCATTCATTCTAAGACATCAAAACAAGACAATGAGCCACAGAGGTTTGAGTTGGGGCTATTATTGGCCACTAAAGGATAAACAGAGAGATTTGGGCTTAAAAGTTTAATCAAGTAGCTCCATTTAAAACACAATAAACTTTTTAAAGGCCTGTCTTTTCAGTGCTATACTTCAAGAAATCACATAGCCAGTAAGTATCTGAAGATAGATGTGAGCTAAGGTTTTCCCAACTCCTGGTTCAGTGCTCTAACCATTGTGTCACACGTGGAGCTATTTCACTTAGTTTTCCTGCATGTAGTCTACTGAACTCTTCTTCATATGTGTTTCTTAGAGGTGTTGAGTTTGGCTAGAATCTTTCAGGTAGCCTTCTAAGCCAAAAATCTGGACTATATATTCAGGAGAAATACCAAGGTTTTTAGAACCAAACCTTCAAGAAAGAAAAAAGTAATACCTTGAACCAGCTATGAAGAATCAGTGACAAAGCTTCTGAGTCTGAATAAACACAAGGAAATTGAAACAACTGTGGATCAGGAAAAAAGCCTGGATGCCACCTATTACACAAAAGAAAGCAAATTCCTTTTATGAAACAAATATTATATTGATACCTAAACCAGGAAAAGTAAAAACAGAGAAAGAAAATTATGTTATGGATAAATATAACTCAAGTAAACTAAAGTTCATTTGGGTCCTCAATAATTTTTAAGAGTATGAGGAGGTATGGAGATGAAAAATTTTGAGAACTGTTGCTCTAGACTTACAGAGCCACCCTGTGGTTTATCGCCTTTGAAGAGGAACAAAAAATGGAACTAATGCTATACAATGATGTTGCCTTTTTTAACAACAAGTTGGTTTCCTTCTCAGGGGAATTCCACATTTTATGGTAATACTATAAAGCTTGGGCCTTATGTAGGTCTCTAGGGTAATGAATCTGAAGAGTTAACTCTCTAGCAACTTCTCATTTATTCCCCTCCAAAGGTGACAAATCACAGGATGTCGTTGTCGAGGACCCAAATGGACTTTTGTTTACTTGCATAATCTTTTACCAATATTTGAATATAAAAATTAAAACTGATAAATTTAAAAATATTTATTTGTTAATCTATTATATGTTAACACATTTCAGGGAAAAATATATTTTCCAAAACAAAAAATTATAAAAAAAAATTGTAAAAAGAGTGGTATCATTTCATCTATTTTTTGTGAATCTAATGACTGGCTTTAATAGAAAACAGCTGGATTCTCCTACTTTAGCATTGTTACATGTTGTTTCAGTTGAAGTAAAGAAGTAAATCCTTACATAGTTGGGAAAGGGAGACAAATAATATTTTAATATTATTATAAAAACAGTTTTGACCTCACAGATTTCCTGAAAGAGTCTTGGGGACCCACACATTGAGAACTGTTTGTTTAGAGGTCCATATTGATGCCTATGGTGGAAGAGGGATTCACTGAAGAGGTAAGGAGAATTTTATCAACTATTTCTAGAATCATGAGATCAGAGGATTTAGAGTTACAGTTGGAAGGGACCTTAGAGGCTTTATAGCCCCACCACCTCATTTTACAGATGAGGAAATATCAGGTTCACAGAGGCCCAATATCATTCAGGTATTAAATGGCAGTTGCATAGAATGAGACACGAGCAATATTCTGAGACTCCCCAGCAAAATCTTAAGGGAAGACAAATGAATCAAATTCTGAAATTTCTAGGAAAACCTAGGTAGGGAAAATGAGCCAGGGATATATTTTGGAGTAGGGGCAGAACTCCAAGACTGAACCCAGTTCATACAATCTCAGGGCTTAGGGGGTTCTGGGATATGTCTTCCAAAAAGATAATGGGCTCATGGCATCTGATCTGATCAATCTTCCATTCTACTATGAAGAAAATGTTGATTACAGTAGTACAGAAAACCTATACCATATGATGGTAAAGAACATAATTAAAGAAGAGCATTAGAGGGTATAAAGCAAAAAAACTCTATCAGAGGCCAGCACTGGGACATCTTAAGATTCCTTCTTGACTTTATCTCAAAGAATTCATTTTTTTCCACTACAGTTCATGTGCCCTTAAATTTATTGAATGTTATTGAATTTGGTGAGTTTCAGTGTACTTGCTATTACACACCATTTGAGTGTTCTCACTATCCCAAGAGATAATAGGAAATTTAAGTTTTAAATCTGTACTATTCAGGATATGATGCTTGCGATAATGTTTGTCTATGTTTTGGGGTTTTTTTATGTTTGTGTAGCTCTAGTTTCATTTTCTTTTTTTTGTTATTGTTGACTTATCTGTTTTTAATTTTAATAGTATATTTTAATTACACATAATGACAATTTTCAACATTAATTTTTATAAGATTTTGAATTCCAAATTTTTCGCCCTCCTTCTTCCCCAAGATGGCAAGTAATCTGATATAGGTTATACATGCACAATCACGTAAAACATATTTCCACATTAGTAGTATTGTGAAAGAAGAAATAGAACAAAAGGAAAAACACACACACACACACAGAAAAGAAAAAAAATAAAGCTAAAAATAGTATGCTTCAATCTGCATTCATACTCTATCAATTCTTTCTCTGATGTGGATAGCATTTTCTGTCACGAGTCTTTTGGAATCATCTTGGATCATTGTATTGCTGAGAAGAGCTAAGTCAATCATAGTTGATCATTGCACAATGTTGTTCTTACTGTGTACAATGTTCTTCTGGTTCTGCTCCCTTCACTCGACATCACTCCATGTAAGTCTTTCCAGGTTTTCCTAAAATCATTATTTCTTATAGCAAAATAGTATTCCATTTTCATTCATATACAACAGCTTGTTCAGTCATTCCCCAGTTGATGGGCATCTGCTCAATTTCCAATTCTTTGCCACCACAAAAAGAGTTGCTATAAATATTTTTGTATGTGTAGGTCCATTTCCCTTTTTTTAATGATCTCTTTGGGATATTGGTATTGCTGGATCCAAGCATATACAGCAAGCCTTTCGGGCATAGTTCCAAATTGCTCTCCAGAATTGTTAGATCAGTTCACATCCAGTTTCATTTTCGAAAGGAAATTTTGTTGTTTTCTTTATCATGAGTTATTAAAAAGTAGTTATTTCTTCAGCTTGAATCTACTGTCAATACCTAACAATAGTTTTGAATATAAATTTGAGCCAATATCCATGCATACATTATGATGTAAACACCCAGAGAAATAGAAATAGGACCACTGTGTAAAAAATATGTGTGGCAGTTCTACTTGTGACAAAGAATTGGAAACTTAGTTGGGTACTTATTAATTGAAAAATGGCTGAACCACTATATGAAAGGAGTGGAATACTATTGTGCCATAAGAAATTAAGGGGATGATTTCAGAGAAACCCAAGAAAACTTGTATGAACTGATGTAGAGAGAAGATCACAGAAAAAAGGAAAATAATTTATATACTAACTACAATATTGTAAAGACAAAGAACATTGAAAGATTGGAATGACCAAAAGACAGGATGACTAACCACAATTCCAGAGGACTCATGATGAAACATTCTTCCCACCTAAAGAAAAAGAGGTGATAAACTCAGAGTGAAGATAAAGAAATTGTTGAGTGGGGCAGGGGATATTATGAGATACTTAACATTGTTTTCTATTTTTTCAGTCTTTTCATTTTGTTTTAATATTTCTTGTTGCCTCATGGAGTTATTGGTTTCTATTTGTTCTATTCTACCTTTCAGAGAGTTGGTTATTTGGATAAGGTTTTGTATCTCTTGTCCCAAGCTGTGAAGTCTCTTTCTAATTTTTCTTCTATAACTATAATTTCTTGAACATTTTTCCTTTAATCACTCTAATTTCATTTGTTAAAAAAATTAACTCTTAAAAAATACTCTTGCTTCATATCTTCAGAAATTCTAGTCAGTCTTTCCCCCAAGCTGTATTTTTCTCTGAGCCTTAGATGTTTTGTTTTGGTTTTTTTTTAGTTATTCTCTTCTGAGTTTGTGTCATGAGCTTCCCTGACACCACAATATTTCTTATGGTGAACTTTTTTCTTTTTATGCTCATTATTCTGACCTACTTCCTGACTTGAGACTTGATGTTAGGGGCTCTGTGGCACTTCTTGAGGGAAGGTTTGGGCTGATCTGGTTGCTGCTTTCTTACAGGTATTGAATGTTATGTTATTCCAGAATCTGAGAGATGCACTAGGGAACTGCAAGCTTTCGGTGTTCCCAGAATGGTCTGACCCAGGGCAAAGTCTGATTGATGCCCCCATGGTCTGAGCTCTACAAGTTCCTGAGTTGTGTTTGGGTCTGAGCAAGAGAAGACTGCTGCTAGGCTAAGCCCCTATCAGCCAATTGGAAAGGTGAGTTGTCAGAGTGGCAGAATTGTAAGTTCCTTTTGATTTGGAATTCCTATTTGGGTTATGCCTCTGCAGACTAGGCCTAGCATGCTATTATGGTATCACCCAACATGGACCTTAAGCCAGTCACATAACAACTGTGACACAGAATTTTATGTAAATGTTCTCTAGGTTTTTCTAAATCACTTTATTTTGGTCTCTCACCTTCTATCTGTTCACATAGCACAGAGGATATAGAGCTGGGCCTGGAGTTAGGAGAGCCTAAATTAAAATCTTGCCTTAAACACTTACTAGCTGTGTTACCCTGGAAAAATCATTTAACCTCTACTTGCTTCAGTTAACTCATCTGTGAAATGGAGATAACAATAGTACCTACCTCCCAGGGTTGTTTTTAGAATAAAAATAAGCTAATACATGTAAAACTAGCTATTATTGTTGTTATTGTTATTATTACTCTGCAAGTATATAATATTTGCCCTCATGATAGAAAGATAAAATATTTATTAAACACTTACTATGTGCTAGGAATTATGCTAAACCCTGGGGAAAAAAACCTTCTCTCAAGTAGTTTGCATTCTAATGAAGGAAGATAATACATAAACATGGAGCTGGAAAGGAGAGAGAAGACCATAACCTTAATGCATGGTGAGAAGATATCTGGGAAGTGGCCAAGCAGGCCTGGTTCCCAGAAATATTAGGCAAAAGCTCACCCATCAAAGCCAATAAAGCCATAGCATAAAGTCCATGTTTGTGGGAGGAGAAGTAAGCAAGGAAGAGATAATTATGATGGCCTGAGTGTAGGTAGTACAGTGAGCTTCTGGAGGACAGGAATGGTATAATTTTTTTTCAGCTTTGTATTCCTACTATCTAGCACACTCCCCTGAACATAGTGGATGTTTGGTGAATTTACAAGGCAAATAAGCATAACAGTGGGTTTTACAAATGCTCAGGCCCCACGAGGTACATAGGTATCATTTAAACAGTAGTTTGCCCTTACTTTTATGTCCTGGGATCTTTTTCTTAAATTTTATTCTGATTTTTAAAATTTATTTATTTTAATTTTTATTTTATTATCAACTTAAGAAATAAAACAAGCATTTCCCTAAAATAGTAGAATAGAAAAAAGATAATTTTACATGAAACTGCAAATATATTACATGAAACTTGCTATTCTTTTAAAAAAAAGTATGTGTATATATAATTATCATGTAACTTTCCCCTTTTCTCTTCCTTTCCATGCTCCCACCCTACAGATGGCTGCCACTAGAAACAAATATGTATGTATATGTAAAACCATTCTATACATACTTTTATTTATAAGTTCTTTCTCTGAATGCAGATAACATCTTTCTTCCTATGTCCTTTGTAGTATTTATAATGGGAAATATTTATTAAACATCTATTTATAATGGTCAAAATGACTTAGTCACTCAAAGTTGTGCTTAAAACAATATTTTTGTTACTGTATATAACATTTCTTTGGTTCTGCTCATTTCATTCCTCATTATTTTGCGGAAGTCTGTCTACATTTTTCCTAGGATCATTGAGCTCATTATTTCTTATAGTACAGTAGTATTCCGTTATTATCACATACCACAACTTGTTCAGCCATTCCCCAATTGATGGGTATTCCCACAATTTCCAATTCTTTGCCACCACAAAGAGAGCTACTATAAATATTTTAGAACATATAGGTTCTTTTCCTTTTTCCCTAATTATTTTAGGAAATAAACCCAGTAGTTGTATTGTTGGTTCAAAGAATATAGGCAGTTTAATAACTCTTTGGGCATAATTCCAGATTGCTCTCCAAAATGGTTGGATTTGTTCACAGTTTCATCAACAGTAAATTAGTGTCCCAATTTTTCCACATCACCTCCAACATTTATTGCTTTCCCCTTCAATCATTTAGTAAAATGATATCTCAAGGTTGTTTGTATTTCTCTAATCAATAATGATTTAAAGCATTTTTTCATATGACTATAAATTGTTTTGAGTTCTTCATTGGAAGAAATTGTTCATATCCTTTGACCATTTATGAATTGGGAAATGACTCATATTCTTATAGATTTGACAAAGTTCTTTATATATTTGAGATATGAAATATTTATCTTATAATCTGTCTATAAAAATTTTCCCCCAATTTTTGCTTTCCTTCTGAGGTTGGCTACATTTGTTTTATTTTTACAAAAGCTTTTTTTTTAATTTGATGTAATCAAAATGATTCATTTTATACTTCACACTGCTCTCTATCTCTTATTTATTCATAAATTGTTCCCTATCCATAAGTGTGATAAGTAATATATTCCATGTTCTTCAAATTTTCTTGCAACATCTCTATATCTAGGTCAAATATAATTTTGATCTTATCTTGGTAAATGCTTTCCAGTTTTCCCAATAATTTTTTTTAACAAATAATGAATTCTTACCCCCAAAACTTAAGTATTTATACTTGTCAAATGTAAGATTACTGTATTTATTTGGTTCTGTATTTATTTGGTTCTGTGAATTGTATGACTACTCTGTTTCACTATTTCTTAGCCAGTACCAGATAGTTTTGATAATTGCTGTCCTATAATATAGGTTAAGATCTGGTGCTGTTAAACCTCCTTTTTTGACTTTTTTTCATAGTTCCTTTGATTTTCCTGACTCTTTGTTCTTCCAAATGAATTTTGTTATTTTTCTTTTCTAATTCAGTAAAATAATTTTTTTGGTAATTTAATTGACCAGGCTCTTACATAGGAGTATATGTCATTCATTCTCTTGGCTATATCTCTTCCTTTCTCTTCTTTTTTTTTTCATTAAGTCAAAGTCATAATTGAAACATAGGTTAATTAGATTGCTACACATTTGTGTAAAAAAAAAAGAATTGAATGTGTCATATAGTCCACATATTCTATACAATCCTTGAATCCAACCTTCACCAAGGTAGAAACCACATATAAAATGAAATGTTTCCCCTTTTGTCAGTCTCCCAGCTCCATTACTGGAGTAGGAGAGAGCATTAACTCACATATTTAGTGTCTTTTTATAAACATTGTGCCTCCCAAGAAAATAGGGGCTGGACTAAGGCAGTTAACTCACAACAGGATTAGAGGGCAATCAATCAATCTAGAAGCATTTTTTGAATACTTATGTTCAGATCACTATGCTAAGGACTGGAAATGTGAAGAAAAGACAAAATATCATCCTTGTCAGTGTGGGAACATGATTCTCATGGTCTCAGCTCTACCAAAAAACAGGAGCAAAACATCACTCTTCCGTATACTTCTGTGGTCCAGAGCCTTGCTTGTGTTCCAATCTGTCCCTGTACCCCTATCCTCAACACCAGCTTTGGTCAAAAGCACCAAAAGCTAAGCCCCAAAGAGTGTTGCCTATCACAAATCTAAGACTAGCAACATAAGAGAACAAGTGTGCCTCAGATCTCATGATACCTCTTTCAGTTGCTCTTTTTAGCATTTAAAATGAAACACACAGGGACATGTACCCTCTGTCACTTGTCCTCCCAGTCTGGCAGTCTAATTCAAATGCAATCTGACCCAGTAACACCGATTGCCTTCCCTGGCTACATCTCCCTCCAGCTATGGAATATAGCCACAGCTCCTTGGTAACAAGTTTTGTTGTTTTATTTGTTTGTTTGGTTTGTGGTAATGCCATAAATCTATTACATAGCAGTTGTTACTACTTTTTTTTTAACTTATATTAAATACCCAACAATGTCCTGCTTTCTGGTGTCCCTCTTATATTGTCTGTCTGTTCTCTTCTGTGTGAAACGTTATAAAATATTTCATTGACATTCTCCCCAAGTCCAAGTATTTCTTTCCTTTCTTGTTGAAGTTTTAATTGATGCGTTTTGTTTTTACAGTAAAAAAATATTTGCAAATCACCCCCTTTCCATGAGATATAACAAAGTAATACATTACATAAAACTAATAATACAATGACCTCAACTAGAAGTGCATGCAACATTCCACATCCATAGCATCTCCCATACAACTCCCTATTAAAAAAATTAGCATAAATCTGTTTCTTGCCCTCCCCAACCTTTTGGGAGAAAAAAGATAAACAAATTTCTGGTAAAATGTGCATAATCAAGTAAAACATTTCCTTAAAGTCTAAATACTATCTGTCAGTCTTGTCTATCTACCTGATGGTGCACAAAATGACTAATAAAATGACCACTTGTATTTCCAGAGGATCATTGATGAAATATTTCAGACCTTCATTACTTCACTGTCATGAATAAAATATGTCATCATTGCTCCTCTGGGATCATGAATGGTCATTATATTGATTAAAGTTCTTGCTGCTTCCAAGTTCTTTTTTGGGGGGAAGGGAATCAACATCACTATCCCCACATACTCTTGCCCCCCAATAAAATCTCTCCCTTGAAACAAATAAGTATAATCAAACTAAATTATTTTACTTTGTATTGGTCATGGCTAAAATTGTATGTGTCATTCCACACCTGCAGTCTACTACATCTCCTCCAATACCTGGGAGACACACTTCATTATCAGCACTCAGTGGATGTGAACAGCGAATTTTGAGCACCAGACTTCCTTTAGTTGCTGGGACCATTTGTGAAAGAACATTCAGATTGCCTCCAGAAGAAAAAAATTTTGTTTTTAATTTTAGGATGAGGGAAAGATCCAGTCAGCAGATATATGCTGGACAATTCAATTCACCTTATGCAACACATTTTGTTTGTCATGGGAGAGATAAATAAAGACACTTTCAATAGGTCCTAGAATATATAAAGAAACAAACAAACAAACAAACTGCAATTTAAAATGTGATAAACACATAAGAAGGTCAAAAAGAGAAGGCTGAGTGATTGAGAGGTAAGTATGGCAGGATCAGAGATTTAGAGCATGAAATTCCTTAGAAGACGTCTACCCAACTCCATAATTTTACTAATCAGGAAACTGAGGGCCAGAGACATAAAGTTATTTGCCTAAAGTCTCACAATGACCAGTTACTAAGTCAGGATCTGAACTCTCATCCAATTGCCAGACCTGATGTGTATTCTATGGTGCATGCTTCTATGCTTACTTGGGAGTAGGAACCAAAATTAAATACACACACACACACACACACACACACACACACACCTATATTCATGCAAGCATGTATCTATCTATATGTATATATGCATATGCCCACATATATATATTGCATAATTGTACATATGTGTGCATGCGTAGACAAATACATATCAACTTTCATTTGTGTATATACATATATGTTGGCACATATATATGCAGCTTGTTATGTATGCATGTACACATTCATACATACATAAGAATATATGTATATGTGCATGTATGTGTATAAATTGTTCTATTTATACATATGCATGTATACACACATACAAAACATGTACATGTGCAGAATACACACATACATATATAACAGATTGCTTTTTTTATTTACTTGAATACTAGGGAAAATTGCTTAAAATGAATATGAATCTATTTGATTATAAGAGAATGAGAATTGCTAATTTGAGACCTAAAGACTGGACCCATTACTTTTAAGGGCATGATGCTTACAGACTGGAAGTATTAAAAAGAGTTTACTAACAATTCAGATTGGATCAATGTCCTTTAGTGAAGGGCTTGAGGGAGTTTTCTCAAAAAAAAATGTCAATTCAGATTGATATTGTGAATAGAGTTTATTACCTCTTTCCATGCTTACCAATAAATCTGTCAGTACTTCAGTAGGCAATAGAGTAAAAAAATAAACAGTTGCCCTATTGTAAGTAGACCCATCCAAGGGAAAATAAGCAAAAGAAACAACAACAAAATGTCAACATGCAAAATAATTTATGTCTGCATACCCCAAATAATGTAAATATTTATTAAATCAAAGACATTAATCAGTCAACAAATATTTAGTGACCACCTATTATAATTACAAAAACAATGGCATATTTATACAGCTTGCTAAGCTCTTCACATACATGATATAATTTGATCCTTGAGACAACTTGGAAACGTAGGTACAATTACTATCCCCCATTCCAAAGAAAAGGGAAATTGAAGTTCAGAGAAGTTGTTACTCTACTATTTAATATTGTAATTGACAGATATAGAAGTAGAATTTTAGTCTGATTCTAAGGGTGTTATATAACCTGAGTCATAAGCTGGTAGTACTTTTTGTTGTTTTTTAGTTGTTTTTCAGTCATGCCTAACTTTTTGTAATCCCATTTGGGGGTTTCTTGGCAAAGATGTGGGAATGGTTTGCCACTTCCTTCTCCAGCTCATTTGACAAATGAAAACACTGAGGCTAAGAGGGTTAAGTGACTTTCGCAGGGTCACATAGCTAGTAAGTGCTTAAAGCTAGATTTGAACTCAGGAAGATGAATCTTCCCCACTCTATGTGCAGCACTCTATCCACTGCACAAATAAGTCTAATCCAAGTTCGTAAACCACCAATAAGCTATCTATTAGTTTAAGACAGAATTATGTCCCTTTTTCTCCACATTCAAATAGAATTTAACAAAATATCCAAATTTGGAAAGGCCCTCAATAAAAGATAACTTTGAGTGAAAAACATGCAAGAGGATTATTATCAGGTATGACTGCCATGCTCCTAACCCCTGTGTTTTTATGGCAAATTAGCAATTTGTGGTTGACCAGAAGGATTTAAGGAGTCTCAGACTGCTGCCAAGGAGATATATTCTGCAGGACAAAATCAGCCGCATTATATTAGCTAGAAATTCCATCTGAAGACTCTTCTACATCTTTTCACAATGCCAACAATCCAAGTTTCCTTTCCCACCTGTTGTGTAGATTGCTACATAACTCAAAATATTAATGAAATAAATGTACATTTATCTAAAAAATGAACATATGCACCTCTTTGCACATGTCTCTGTGTGCGTACAGCTATAAAACATCAAAATGTTGGCTATCATTTCAGTCTGAAATAAACTAAGGACTATCTTATTAGGGCTTTTTTATAAGTATAAAACAAGTAATCTTTGTATCCAATATGTTCAAATTTCTGGAAGAAGGTGGAGAAAAGCCAGGAAATTGCATAAGTTATCCCCAGTTTCCTTCAGAAACAATGTTAAATCAAGCCTCTAACTGGATTCTGAAGCAACAGAACCTACAAAAAAACAGAGTGAAACAATTTTCCAGCTTAAGATGACTTATAAGGATTTCAGGAAAGGTCTGTCTTACTTGGGTAAAGGCAGTTTTCAGATGAAGAAATCAAAGCTTTCTATAGTCATATGGAAAAATGCTCTAAATCATTATTAATTAGAGAAATGCAAATTAAAATAACTCTGAAGTACCACATCATACCTATCAGATTTGCTAATATGACAGAAAAGGAAAATGATAAATGCTGGAGAAGATGTGGGAAAATTGGAACAAGAATGCATTGTTGGTGGAGTTGTAAACTGTTCCAATCATTCTGGAGAGCAAGTTGGAACCATATCCAAAGGACAATAAAATTGTGCATACCCTTGGGTCCAGCAATACCACTACTAGGTCTGTATCCCAAAGAGATCATTAAAAAGGGGAAAGGATCAACATATAAAAAAAATATGAGTTGGAGTTGGGGTGGGGGAAGACTTGAGGAAAGCAGACCGAGAAACAGCCTACTACAATAGTCCAGGCGTAAAGTGATGAAAGCCTACACAAGAGTAGTGGCAGTGGCAGTGGAAAGAAAGGGACACTATTCAAAGATGTTGCCAAGGTAAAATCAACAGGCCTTGAAAACATATTGTCCTGGGGAATGAAATATAGTGAAGAGTGAAGGATGACATCTCGGTTGTGAGCCAGGAGAATGGTGATGCCCTCAAGAGAGGAAGTGTTTAGGGGAAAACTTAATGAGCCCTGCTTTGGATATGTTAAGTTTACGATGTCTACAGAATGTCCAGTTCAAGATGTCTGAAAGGAAGTTGGAGGTTAGAGACTGAAAGTCAACAGAGAAGTTGTCAGGATAAGTAGATTTGAGAATCATCAGCATAGAGAAAATATACATCCTATCAAGCTTGTCCATCAACATATTTATTTGGGTCAAGCAGTACAAATGGATGAGTTTAGCCCAACATTTAACAAAAGAAAAGGAGGTGATATTGCTCTCAGGAAATAACTGGAAAAAAAATTTTTTTTTGCTTTCAGAAAAATAACTGAAAAAATATTCCCAGAAACAAAGATTCATCAAAACAACAGCTATTCCACCAGTCTTGTATAGCATACTATAAGCATAAAATATTAGTAGTATTTCAGTATTTTAAAATGAATATAATGCTCAAGATAATAGAGAGGTCCATGATGTCTTGGAGCACTCTGCAAAGGGAAAGCTATCAATCAACCCATCAACAAGCATTTATTAAGCACCAGCTATACGCTAGTCACTGTGCTGGATGCCAGGGATGCAAAATCATCCCTACCTTCAAGGAGTTTACATATAACAAAGAATAAACTTCAAAACAGAATAAGAATAAAAATGTTATTTAGGAAATACATGAAAAAAGAAACGAGTTGGGAATGTGACAAAAGTGAATGAGGGATTATGAATAACAAAACAAGTTTTCTGCTCAGATCCTCACAATGTGATGAGGAAGAGCCAACCTCTGCTTACACTGGATGGATTCCTTATGGTAAACTTCTCCTGTGGATGGTTTAGAATGGTGTTACACAGAAAGATCAGGCATGCTGATGTATTGATTGATTGATTGATTATAACATCTATTACAGCCTTCTTTTTCTTACAAGCTACCTCCTTATGATGAGAATTGAGGTAGTAGTGAGTAGTGAAGGAGAAGTGAGTATATAAGGGAGGGTGGTTAATAGCATCAAATCCTATGAAAAGTCTAATAAGGATGATGATTGATGAGGCAACGTGGTACAGTAGAAGAAGGGCCATTTGTGGATGATGTACGGAAAGTGTGCGCTGGGTGTGCTCTATGAACACTCTTGTGACTTGTAATCTCCTGTCATCTTCCTCCATATGGTTGTGGAGATGTGGAAGTATATAACCAAAATGCCCTTCAGTTTCAATGCATTTTAGCATGTCATGCTCACTAAATGACTGGTTATGTAGGTGTTTAAAACACATACTACTAGCAAACACTCTTCATTTTATGAAATGGAGACACATATTATTTACATGTGTCATCAATCACAATGATTATCCTGTCTTTCAGGTCTCTCAGGGTAGCTGAACGTGATCTCTTCTAGGCATAGAATGTCTGTTCACAGGACTCACCTACAGTATTGGATTTATATCAGTAGTGTCAAACTCAAATAAAAATTATATATAAAGATCCCTGTGGGCCTTGTATTGACTTAGAAAGTCACATATTTATTATTATCTATGTTCTTTTATTTTTTATTATTTTATTAAATATTTCCTATTATATCTTTATTTGGTTTTTGACTGAACTTGTGGGAGTTTAGGGCTGCAATTTGGCCTATGGTCTATTTGTTTGACACCTCTGATTCATATAATTCAGTGTCTTCAAATCAAAAAGTAACTATCATCTGAAGGTCTCTGAATGAATATCATAAATATAAATTAAACCACTAGTTAAAAGAAATTCAGGATTATACACACATATATACAAATATAAGAAATAATTCAGTTATAGTCATGAGCAGTACACATATACGCATGAGTGTGTATGCCATATACATATGTGTATATAATTCAGAAGTATAACAGAGTATATGGGAATATACATATATATACATTAATGTAATTGAGTTATATTCTTATATATGTAGGGGGTGTGTGTGTATATATATATATATATATATATAAAATTCTGGAACAAAGTTGAATTACACACACATATGTAAATATGTGTGTGTAATTCAGGAAAATATCTACATTTATATCTCTTTATATAGGGCATGGAGGGTATATGGGCATAAAGGTGGCACAGTGGATAGAGTGCTGGCCCTGGGGTCAGGAGAACCTTAACTCAAATCAAGCCTCAGATATTTCCTAGCTGTGTGACCCTGGGCAAGTCACTTAACCCTGCTTGCCTCAATTCCTCATCTGTAAAATGAGCTGGAGAAGGAAATGGCAAACCACTCTGGTATCTTTGACAAGAAAACCCCAAATGGGGTCACAAAGAGTCAGACCCAACTGAAGCAACTCAGCAACATAAGGCATGTATTATTTTATAGAACTATATATAAATTATATATATATTTTATATATATATATATATATCTCATAAATCACATAACAGCTTCAAAATTCTTTTAGGGCTACCTTTTAATAACATGAACCTCATGGAAGAAATTTTAACCAATCAAATATTAACCAATATTAACCAATCAAACTTTTCTCAAATCATTGGTGGTAAGAAACTCTAGGCAAAGGGGTCCTTCCACAAAAACATTCCCTATCATCTGCTACCCAGTTTGAGAATAAGGAATTGTTAAGAAAAGTTCTTTAGTTGGTATTAATTGCCAGACCCAGGGAAAGAGGCAATTTATCAGTTAAATGGGTCCCCAGCCATATCAGGCCTTGGACATTAACATGATCACCCCAAATTGCACTCTGAAGTTAAAGGGCAATCAGTAGAGTCCAAGGAAACCAGGTGTACCATGCTACATGTGGCCAATCTATTTAAACAGGCAGACCACAGCATTCAGCACATTCTGAAGCTTATAAGTGGTCTCCTAAGTGTTTTTCCATGTGAAGAATGGAATTTGAATAGAATACAAATTCAGTTCATGTGTTTGAGCATTTATCTAAAAAACAATGATTTTTTAAAAGAAAAAATATATGGAAAATCTGGTGAAATAGGCTCCAGCGTATTCCCCAAAATTAAATGGCATCAATAAAATAACATTTGTGCTACTAAAAGGATGAGAGGGAAAGGATTTTAAAGAACTGATGGCTACAACTTTCAGTACATTTTTCCTCAGGGTTCTCATATCCATCTACCAAGATGGAAAATCATTTGAGACATTAAAAGAACCAAGAAGGCTTACCCCAGAGCTCATTCTCTGCTTTTCTGATAGGAAATACTGTTTACTATCACTATTAAAGTCAGTGCTAAACAAACTCATTTAATAATGGAAGTCACTGGAAGCCTAGAACAAGGGCAGATGGGTCTTTCTAATATGCAGAGGTCAGTGTAAGAATCACATTGAATAAACACGGGAGAATGGCTCAAGGTTTAAGTAGCAGGTTCGACATTTTGAGACTCCTTTGGACGATTGGTTTAAATCCCCCTGTGGTCAATACAGCCTTTCTGTGGTAGATAAACTGTATGTAGTGCAATGGACTGTACTTTTCTCTTTATGATCTTCTGTCATCTAGCTTTCCGTTCCACTTCAGTGATAGAAAAAATTCCCTTTCATACCTGTCCCTGCAAGCTAATATCTGTTACCAGGGGAAGTGCCCTTGTACCATGGCTTGACCTACCCCCAAGTTGAAAGCCAAGACTGCCTTTAGGATGTAGATTTTCAGCAAGTTGTAGGACAAGAGCTCTGTGTCTATACTTAATGAAGGCTGTCCATTTCTTTTTGCTAGTGAAAAAATACCACATTAACATAGACCACCCATCTCATGAAAATATATTTTTCCATGGCTAGTATTATTTTTTTTAATTTTCAAAGGTGCAGAGAAAATGTTCTGCCCTTGCATTTGTTTCATTTTCCCAGAAATCATTCTGCAGTTGCAGTTAAGCTGTTGATAGCAAAAGCAAGCTATCATAAAACTGCATATTATTTAGAACAAGCATCACTGGTTAAGGAAAGGTGAGAGAAATTGAGGTTGTTCAATTTCATTAAATCCCAGGAAGTTAATATATAAAACAATTGGGCAAATGTCCAGGGCCAATAATTCTAATGTAATGCTGATCTGACTACATGAGCTCTGGAGCAGCAGAAACATTTAAAGTAGTTGCTAACACTTCCACAAGAGTCTGTCATACCTAAATCTTAAAAATCACCCTCACTAACCCTAGTTGCTAAGAATGCTAGTGGAATGACTTCAGAAGGACATTTCTTGGACAGTCACACTTGATTCCAATGTCATGAAGAATTTCTTCTACTGCATTTTTTTTTGACTACTGTGCCCAAATTATGGGATTTGATTATTTGGACACATTAAAAAAAAACCTCTAATTTAAACACAAATGGAAAGGCTAAGGAGGCCAATACATGTTTTCTTTCTTTGTTGTGTTAGCTTCGCCTATGGTTTCATTCCAACTTCATGTCAAAGTGTACTTTTTGCTTACACGTATTTACCTAGAAGATTTATCTATTTGTCTAGAAGACTTGGGGCTACCTTAAAACATAATACTTTTCTAACAAATGCCAGAACTCAGAAAATAAAAATTGCACATAGATTGTCTTTACACTGCCAAGCTGAGATAAAGTGTGGATGTGAATTCATTTGTATGGTTCCTTCTTTACTATATAATAGTTTTTGTTCAAGCAAAGAAATTCATTCATTAAGCATGTAGCTTATACAAATACATTTTCCAACACTAAAGAAATGGCTTAAGTCAAATATTCTGCAGAATTCTTAGCTATTTGGCCAGTAAAAAATAATCATTAAGTACCCAATGTGTGCACATCAATGTACCAGGGGTTGAGTGAGAAATAGTTTAAATGTTACAAGGTCCTTGCCTTCATCATGTTTACATTCTAATAAGGGAAAAGTCAACAAGGAAGATAGTTGAATATCCTATTGCAAATAAATACATCAGAGTGTTTTTTTTAAATGCTATATGAAGTCTAAGGTAGGAGGGAAGGAAAAGGGAAAGTAAAGGAAGGAAAAGCCAGGCAAGAAAAGGGAATGTTGATTACATGAAACTGAAAAGCTTTGCACAAACAAAATTAATTTAGTTAGGTTAAAAAGTGAAAGGTCGTATTGGGGGGAAATTGCACCAAGTATTTCCTATAATCCTAGATCTCGACAATCAGGGACTTAAAAAAGACCAAGAGCTATTCTCATCTGTAATAATTGGTCAAAGAGTTTGAACAAACATCTTCCAAAATAAAAATTTCAAACTATTTATAGCCATAAGAATATTTCTCCAAATTAATTAAAGAAATAAAAAATCAAAACAACTTTATGGTATACTTATATGTAAAGCAAATTGACAAAGATATCAAAAGATTGAAAAAGTCAAAGTTGTTGGGGTTATGGGAAGAAAGGTGCAAAAATGTTCTATTGATAGAAATATCAACATAGAAACAATATAGAAAGATTATGCAAAGCAATGGAAACATAGAAAGAAAATGACTAATATAAGCATACTCTTTGGAACCTAAGTTCCTTCTGTGAATCATATATGTCACAGAGGTCAATTACTAAAAACTTCATATACACGTGTGCTTGTGTGTGGGGGTTGGAGTATATAATAATAGGTCTTTGGAGTGGCAACAAACTATTAAAAATGAATTATATGCCCTTAGATTTGGGAAAGTCTAAAATTGTGATACATAAATGTAAGAAAATATAACTGTGCTATAAAAATGGTAATATGATGAATATAAAGAATCATACAAAGATCTACATGAACTGATACAAAGGACCATAATTAGCCTATGTGTACACATATATATGTGCATATACACAATGACTACAGGGTGTCAATGGAAAACAACAAAACATAACTGAATGTTGCATAATTATATCGATCATCAAGAGGGTAAGTAAAAAGAGGGTGATTTGTGAGGGTGATTTGAAGGGTTGGCTGCAAAACTTTATAGATGGCCAGAGGTTGAATTTTGGGGAGAGAAAATTGGAAAGACTGGAAGAATATCTGAACTTGATCTGAAAGAAAAGTATATGTATGAACTCAATCAGAAGAAGAAACAGTTAAAGAGAAGGACCTAAGAAGAGGAGAAGCATTTGAACCAATAGAGAAGGACTCTGTCTGAAGAAGGAATATTGGAAAAGGATCCTAGAAGGAAAATAATGAAGAGAAAAGGCAGTGGAGTAGGGAAGGGTAATGATTTCAAGAAGTGTTAAAGAGGCACTAACATGATATCTTATCAAAAGAGATACTAGAAAGAGAGACAGTTCTGAAACTTTAAGTAATCACTTAAAATGAGAATCATATTTCTAGAAAGTGTGCAGAGCAGGGGAAATTTTGCAGAGACTTATTTTGAGTCTACTTGCATTTCTATGACAAATAAGTGACTGCTATTAATGCTGAAAATGGAGATTGGCATGAACTAGAAACTGAAGGGGCTGAAGGAACACTTTTTGACACTTCAGGTTATCAGCAGGAATATCATTGTTGTTGTTGATCAGTCATTCCGGTCATGTTTCTTGGCAAAGATACTGGAATATCTTTTTTTTGCCATTTCCTCCTCCAGCTCATTTTATGGATTGGGGAACTGGGGTAAACAGGGTTAAGTGACTTGCTGAGGATCACACAATTAGTAAGTATCTAAGGTCAGACTTGAACTCAGGAAGATGAGTCTTGCTGACTCCAGTTCTGGCACTCCATCTACTATGCCATCTTGCTGCCTGGTGGGAATAATCTGTTTCTTTTACAACTAGAAGAGGTGCTTTGGTGTAAAATGAAAAAAGATAAGAGATTTGAAAGGTCAAGGGTGGATCCTGGCCTAAGTCAGGAATCAGAGGGTAGAAGAACATCACACAGAGGAAGAAAGGAAGAAGAGGCAAAAAAAAAAAAAGTCGAGACTAAGAAATAAATCTCAGAGTATTTTAAAAAATTGTTTCATGTATTTTTTTAATTTCTGAAGGGTGAAGGTCTAGGATCTCTGAGGGACAAACAGGTTATTGTGCTACAAGAAATGAAATGATAGTATAGACCCATAGGTGATGTCAAAGGTGAGAATCTCCAGCAATGGTTAGAGAAAGAAAACAACAAGGAATAATAGTGGTTGATTGGGGTAGTGAGGCAACTTTTCATCGATAATAAAAAACAAGAGAGAAGTCTGCAGTCTTCCCAGAGCAGAGGCCTAAGGTATAAGAAGGAATATCAAGCTTTTGGACAGGGACAAAATGCACCTAAAAAGAACTAATAATAATACATTCACTTGAAGTTTTACAAGTGTAATTATAATGAATTTACACTGAGAGAAAAAAGGGAGAAAATTGCCTTTGTATATTTACCAGTGTAGAAATGAGGAATAGCTATAATCTAAGATCATAAATATCCAGACATATACAGAAGTTCAAAAGAGATGCAGTAAAAGAAAAGATTGAGTAATAGAGTCAATGGCTTCACATATCTCTAAACAAATGCACAAAATATGGAAGATAACGGAGAGATCCCCATGCAAGGGGGCAAATTTTACTTCACAAGAATGACTGGAACTGGCGGCATGAGACCCATTAAAAAGGTCCTAGCAAATTCCAAAAGAGATATGTAGAAAGTCCCCCTAATTGCTATCTAATTCTTTTTTTTTTATTTTTAATTAGATGTTGAGGAGGTGGTATTGACTTAACAACTGATTGCATATTATGGAGTTATTAGAGTGAAGAGTTGTGGATGACCAAAGTTGTAAACATGAATGACTGGAATGATAGTGGTGCTCTTCAATAGAAATGGGAAAGTTAAGAGGGAGTAGGTTTACAGGGAGAGGAAAAAAAAAGATAATGAGTTTTGTTTTATTTTCTTTTCTCAGAGCATATTGGTTTTGAGACACTTCCCAGACATCCAGGTAAAGATAACAAGCAGTTAGTTGTAAATGCAGGACTGACAATTAGGAGAAAGATAAGGGCTGATATGTCCATTTGGGAGCATTGGAATGATCATTAAAACCAAGGGAGTTGAGGGTACCTTTCAAATAGTCACACAATTCAAAGGTATGGAGGAGGTATGATCTCCCTGTCTTCACAAAGTGTTGAGAATTTTCTTTTAAAAGGATTTCATAAAGTACAGAAAAGTTTTTTTTTTTTCTCAAAGGCTTTACTCCAACAAGGTGTCTCCTATGTATATTAAATTCATAAAAGATTCCTTGAAACATAAGTCAACAGAGATCACTCTATTAAAAAATTCCCTGACCATTAATACTCAGTGAGATATAAAACAGGGAAAGGTACACACACAAAAGATGTTTACCACTTTTATGGAGGATGTCTAGCACAGAACTCAGAATAATTTCCTCCAACTGCCCCTGTTTACGGGTTTTGTTGAAATGTGCTGATTTCCTCAATCACTGGCAAAAACACAGATGATATTTATGATGTGGGTGGGATTTCAGGGACTGTCTAGTCAAACATAGTCCAGAAAAACAATCTTCTCAACAGCATCTAACAAGCAGTTACTCACCTCCCAAGCAGTTCATTCCAAAGTTGGCCAACTTTCATTGTTGGTAAGCCTTTCTTGACATCAGATCTAAATTTTTCTCTTTGCAACTGCCACCCATTGTCTAGAGTTCACTACAGAGTCCAAAACAGAGCGAGTCTAATCCTTCTTTCATGACATACTTTCACATATTTGAAGATAGCTGTCATGTCACTCTGAGGACACAATCTATGTCCATTCATATGGCAAGATACTATATCTAGTACGAGGCCAGTGGCTTGAAAACCAGACTATCTAGGAAGAAGATAATAGTTCCATCCCTAAGTCCTTTAACATCTCTAATCCTCATCTTCAAAAGGCAGGCAGAGAGAAACAGAGAGAGAGAGAGAGAGAGAGAGAGAGAGAGAGAGAGAGAGTTACCAAATGCCCATTATGTTCTGGGCATTATGCTAGGACTAAGTAAATAAAAATAAGCAAGAGAGTCCTTAACCCTCATGGAGCTTACATTCTAAGAAAGGAAGACAACACATAAGGGGGGACTGGAAATTGGGGTATATTTGTAGCCACACATTTTGAAGCTAGTGGCCAGGAAATGAAATGGAGAACTGACTGGTTCCAGCCAAGATATGGTGAACGATCACCAAAGTCCAGGTGGTTCCAAGGACAAGACCTAAATGCCTGTGGTGTTTAACTTTCATTTGCTAGGACTAAGAACAAATGACACTTTGTACTTTTATCAAGGAAAAGTTGTAAAAAATTTTAAAAGTTCAACCGAACTAGTCACTCAGAAAAAGCCAAATACATGATAAATATATGTGTGCATATTTCCAGGCTATGATATGTAATAGAATGATGCCACTCTATAGAGATGGAAGGAAGGAAGGAAGGAAGGAAGGAAGGAAGGAAGGAAGGAAGGAAGGAAGGAAGGAAGGAAGGAAGGAAGGAAGGAAGGAAGGAAGGAAGGAAGGAAGGAGGGAGGGAGGGAAGGAAGGAAGGAAGGAAGGAAGGAAGGAAGGAAAAGAAACAGAAAAAAAGATGAGAAAAGTAAAGAAAAGAAAGCTATATGAACTGTCCATTCGTGTGAATGTGTGTGTGTATGCGTGTATTTGTATGTGCATGAGGAAATGGAATTGTGAGGATTCCATTAATATAGGAAACTCCTAGATGAGGACATTCATTCTTTGCTTCAAATACAGGTCATCACTTTCTCTACAAATTAGATTTAGAGAGTTGCCAAGAGGTCTAACATGTTAAAGGACTTGGCAAGGTCACATACCTAATATACACATGTCTCTGTGTGATTTGAACTCAATGCTATCAGTCTCTGAGGTCATCAACTCTCTACTATGTCATTTTGAACCCATCATATCTATATATTTATATGTGTATATATAAATATAGATCACATACATGTATAAATACATACACATATCTATTTATATCTACATCTATACATATATCTCTATATATCTATTGATCAGGTTCCAGAGTGAAATGGGAGAAAAGTGGGCTAGATTGCTTTGGGAAAAGCCATTCAGTGTGTTTTATGATCCCTAAACTTCTCATTGAAACAAAGGCCCATCTTTTTTAGCATCAAGATCTTTCTGGTGTTGCCATATGGCTAAAAGCCATACAATACTAAACACTCTAAAGAGTAAGATATGAAGTCATACATAAGGCAATGGAGTTGGGCACAGCGGATGATCAAAATTTAGACTGAATAGTTGGGCTGAAGCTATGAAATGAATACTATCAAACTATGCTTTGAGAAAGAGGTAGACTATTATAGCAAATAGGAGTATTTTCCACAGCCCCTAAAACTCAGGCTGTAGCCAGAATGTGAACAGACTTCAATGGCAGGCTAAAGAATGTGTATTTCAAATGGTGAGGAATGGAGAACCAATGAAGCATTTTTAGGACAGTGACATAAAAATGATTAGTCTAGAAGCACTAAGAGATAGTGATAAAATAATAGTAATAAATACATTATAAGCAAGAGGTAATGAAGGTCTGAACTAAGTATGGGTGGAGAAAGAGAGCAATGCAAGAGAAAGTTGAGAAGGTCGAGTCTATGAGATTTGGCAAGTGATGAAACGGAGGGGAGTGAAAAGAGGGAAGCATTAAAGGCGTCCTTCATGTTTCAACCCTTCATGTTTCTTTTTGAGAAAAAGATTTTGCCATCACCAAAAATAGAGAAATTAAAGAGAAGAGTAAGTTTTGTGGCATAATATGATGAATTTCATTGTGGACATATCCAGCTTCAGATAACTACTGAATAGCCTAGTAGAGATTTGAAGCAAGTATTGGGACATTTCAAGACTAGAATTGGAATTGAAAGGTTAGCATTAAAGAGAACCATGTGGGCATCATCTGAATAGAGGAGATAATTGAAGCCATAGGAGTAGATAAGGTCATCAAGCAACTCTAGCAAGATGAATAATTCCATTAAGATTAGAATTCATAGCCTTACCCTGGCCAGGCTACCTGTCACTGCCTAGCATTGGCAGTCGAGAGAGCGGGGCTGCAAATGCAATAGATAAAGGCGTTTAAAACAGATTCAGCCTCGATATGGATATGTGGAATTGTCTTTTACACCAGGGTTTGTGTTCTGTTACCCCCACCTCCAACAAGTTTTGCTCTCCTCTTTAAAAAAAAATGCAGGTTATGTTGTCACGTTTCATCTTTAAATCTATGTTCTACAAATCAAGTTTGTGAAGTGGTTTGGGATATTTTGCAATAAATGATACTATATAAATGCAAAGTATTATTATTACCTAGCTTTGAGATAGCATTGAATGCATCTCTGATAGACTGCAGACGGTCCCAGGCATGAATGATGAATGCAGTGGTTGCTATGGTACTATCATTACCTTGTTTTACGGAATAAAATGCAGAGTTAGTCTAGATGGAAACTGATTCACAATGTCCTTTCCAAGAAATCCTGTTGCTTCTCATGAGGTCTTCTGCAAAGGGTAAGTATTCATTGATTTCTCACTAAATAGATGCTTATTTGTGTTCAGTTGTTTTTCTTTTTCTTCTTTTTTTCCTCTCTTAGTTAGGACCCGTGGTTTATTTCATTGGTGTAGTGAGCTTTCCAAGGAAGAAACTGTTTGTGTTAATGCAGTTCAGCCACATTCTGCCACTTGTGATAATACTAATATTTATAAAGCACTTTGAGGTTTGCAAAATTCTTTACTTATTGCATTTGATCCTCACAACTCAGAAGGGGGAAGTGTGGTTACTATTTCTATTTTAAAGATGAAGAAACTGAGGCTGGGAGAGCTTGAATGACTTTTCCCAGGGCCATATAGCTTGTAAACATTTGAGGCAAAATTTGAACTTAAGTCTTTCTGACTCCACATCTACTCTATCTGGGCCTCTAACTCACTGACTAAGAATGTAAAGTCCTAGAGACTTGTCTAGGGTACTGAGAGAGAAAGTAACTTGCCCAGGATAACAGAAGTAAAACTAGAGCCAAGGTCTTTCTGACTCCAAAGCAAGCTCTCTCTCTCTCTCTCTCTCTCTCTCTCTCTCTCTCTCTCTCTCTC